>NC_054379.1:1146615-1376615 GCF_017654675.1 Xenopus laevis
GAGCCCGGCAATGTCATGCCAATGGCACCATATTGGCACAAAACCTGAGCCTGCGCAAGGGCCAAGGAAGAGCCTTTCTCTTTTGTTCATTACTATTATATTGTGTTCTTATTTCTGCCTAATTTTTGCTACATACATAAGTACTGATGGGTAAGATCATAAAGAAAATGGAAATATTGAATTTCTTGCCTTATTTTGGAGGATATTTTAGGCAGAACTTAAGATATTTGAAACCCACCCAGTATTTTTTTTATTATAACTATGCACTCAATAAACACTTGCTTGGGAGTCCAGTACTTTTAGGGTCATCTAAGAAGGTTTGCTATTTGGACGTTTGGACATGTATTGGTGACACCCCATCTCAGTAATAATATAATTACAATGATAATTATAATTACAGGTATAATGATAAGTGCAGTTATAGGACCTGTTATCCATAAGCCTGTTATCCGGAAAGCTCTGAATTACAGGAAGGCCCTCTCCCATAGATTTTAATCAAAGAATTAAAATTTTTCAAAATAATTTCCTTTATTTTCTCTGTATTGATAAAGCAATAACTTGTTGTAACAACAAAATATTTCTAGAAAATGAGTTGATTTCTAAAGGAAAATATTTCTAACTTGTTTTCCTTGAAATGCCCAGATTGACACTTTCTTATTAACCTACTGGGAGACACACGAGGGAAAGAGAACGATATTTGTGTCATTTCAGTGTAATCTCAGGTTGTTTTGTTCTTGCCTGCGTTCTCATTCACACCCCTCAATCAGACTTTCCACTATTTGTTGTAAGAATTTGTTACATTGCAAGTCATATAAACTTTATAAATGATTTATGTTGATAGAAAGCAATAAAAAAAAATTATACCATTTTAGATCCGTTGTTCCCGAAAAATATACTTTGGGAATGGCTGAAGGCAGAGCTGATTATGAATATTACAGTAGTGACATGTATTAATGGAGCCCGGCAGCAGCAGCAGCAGCAGAAAAACCTCACTTTCCAATGGAAATATGTAAATGTTTTCATCCTGAAATCGAGCTTGCTTTGGAAATGGGATATCAGCTGCTTTTGGTGCTTCATAGAAAAAAACCTGCCCAAACCTTCCATAGAAACCTCTTTGATGGCCTTTCCCAAGTGACAGTTGCAGCTGATTGAGACTAATAAATATCTGGCTGTTGGATAATGAGAGGCTACAGAGGGAGAGCGGCTGAGGAGGAGGTGGAATCAGATTAGAGGTGATTTTTGTCACACACACATGGAAGGAATTTGCATTGATTTATCCCAAACAATATCCAAAATCTGTTTTAGGGCAATGGGGCAAGAGGAGATTTTGAGCTTTTTCATTCCCCGTATGCCAATGTAGGGCAAAGCAGACAACAGACAGACAAAAGGAAAACCTGCAAAAAACCCAATAGGTGTTCAGACAGAGTTAACATGGGTGCTTCAGTCTATTGTGTCTTTGCATCACCCCCAAGTCTGGCATCATGGCTGCCCATGCCCTATATGTCAGTGTAGCGATTGCAAGCTCTGTGCCGGCTGTGCCATTGCCCCCAAGAATGAAAAGGCAACATGGAAAGACCCAACAGGCTAAAGACATAATTAATATGGGTGCTCCCGCCTATAGGGTATTTGCAACACCCAAAACACTGGCACTGGAACCACCAACTCACTGTGACAGCTGGAGTAAAAGGGATTCTGCAGCTTAACAAGAAAGTAAGTAAGTAAGTAAGTAAGTACTGTAAGCTGGGGAAGAGGGGGTTTAGATTTAAGCAGTAAGGATGGCCATACACAGGCTGATTAAAGCTGCTGACCCCTCCAGACTGAGCATATTGTCAGTTGAATAGGGCTCTCCAATGGTCTTCTGATACAATTCAGGTTGTTGGACAAGGACTGTGCTGCCATGTTGATGCAGTGATCTCTCTATGGCTCTGGATGGCCGGCACATCTGACTGGTGGTTTGACAATTGGATCATCCCAATTCAACCCAGAGTGTTGTCCAAATCGGGTAAAAATCTGGGATCAATTTAGACAGCAATCATTCAGATTTACTCTGATTTTTAAGACAGTGGCCTTTATTAAGCATGACTTTCTCTGTCCCTATTTGTCTAATTTACAATGATGTTGAAGGAATTGCTCAGTGTAGAAATAAAAACTGGTTGAATAAATAGGCAATGTAATATAATTAATTAGTCAAACCTGTCATGTATAAAGGCTGGAGTGAGTGGATGTGTAATATAATAGCCACAACACGACTTCCTGCTTTTCAGCTTTCCTCCCACCAGGGAGGTTGTCAGGATCAAGGAGGAGGCCCACAAGGGAGTCAAGGTCATGGGCCATGGGCGCCGCCATTTTGGGAGCGACACTGGCAGGGGAGGACACGCCGCCTGTAGCTCCTGGAACTGCTCCGTGCGGCGATCGTGACAGTAACCAATTGGTGACCTGAGGGGGGGGGGCATAACCATTTGCTTTTGAATATGAGCTGAATGCTGAGGATCAATTGCAAACCTGAAAATCAGGATGTTGGGTTTTGTTCTGTTCTGTTAGACATCCGCTCACTCCAGCCTTTATAAATGACATTTCATTAACTATATTATATTGCTCAACCTATTTTTACACTGAACTGTTCCTTTAAAGGGATTAGTTTCTGCAAAAGTAAAATTGTTTTGTTACATTAAGCTAAATACATGTAAGCCACACCAATCCTCTTCATTTGCCACATAAGCCAGTGTTCCTTTGGGCTATATCATCTTACCAGCAAGATATCAATCCAGCTTTTCTCTATTTAATAACATTGTGATGTGCAGATGAATGAATGGCCTACTTTATACTTCCAAATCCTACTGGAAGTGAAACACTGTGTTTGTTTCTGTAGGGCTCGTCCCTATGTGTTCTATGAAGAAGTACTCATTCTGATCAATAACTGACTTGCACACATATCATTTGATATAGTATATTATATGCTCTTAATATAGTTAATAGGTAACAAAAAACAGTAGTAGCACAGGGAGGTCGTTGGTGCTGCCCAAAATGTTGAGCACAATAATTGAAATTGAAACAGTTTGGCCATGAATAGCCAGCCTTAGATAGAAAAGAGCCAAACAAATGGAGTTCATCGGCTGCAGGATTTACAAGAAGCCAAGTTCCCTTCCCCAATGATACTGCCCCTCCTCCCCCACCATTTATCTGTTAACAAATGACCCAGACCTCACTGTATATTCTCATATGCCAATAAATATAATTGGAAAAGAAAGAAAACAATTACCCAAACTTAAACTTTTATTGCATATGTCCCTGTATATGTTGGCACTCTATAAATACATGTTATTAATAATAATAATAATGGCCCTAAACTGGCCTTGTCAGTAAAGGACCTGTCTACTGCATGATGAAGATGATGAGGAAGGGGAGTTGAAAGCCTGGAGATACGGGGTATGAGTGAATGAAGCCTAACCAGAGACACTACTAGAGAATGTTATGAGAGGTGAGTGAATTCTGAGCCAGTAGGACAGTAGTGCTGCTTATAATTCCCTTAAATAATCATTATGTGCTACATAAAGACCCTGAGATGTATGAATAACCCCCCAGGTTTACTTGGCTTCACCCCTCTGGCCTCTAACGTTGTAGGATCACAGGAGCTGATTAAATCAACATTCCTGATTGGAAAATCCAGACAATTCAGACAAATCCCATCCAGTCCTGCCCCTGATCTGATCCACTGCATGAAACTGTTAAGTAATCGCAGACACCATCCAGGGTCATGTATTAAACATCACAAAATTAACCCATCAAGTTCTGAGTCTTACAATGTAAAAACATCCAGAGAAACTTCCAGTGACCTTGGGGAATGTTGTGCCATTTTCTATTTGCTCTTGTACCTGTGCGATGGGATTTTCCACATTACTATTCTTCCTGTGCATTTCACTGATACAAATTACTTTATGTCATTTATTTAATGTGTTTTCCCCAGACCCAAATCATGTTAATCCCAAATCATCTCCTGTCGTCTCCCCCATACAGATACTGCTGACGACATTGCTTCTTATACAGGGGGGTTATCTCTACACACGAGGGCACTCGGGCACTCATTTTAATTGCTTTTACATAAGGACACGGGCTGAAAAGCTGAAACTAGAGTAGACTTGTCTCCAGTAGAACAGTCATCAGCCAGACAGTGTAACAAATGTAACATGTCACTTCATTTCTGGGCCCTGCACATCCATATTTAATATGTAACAGGGGCCCGAAATATTGCCCTTGTACTGGGCCACAAAAGAAAGGGGTTCATGATTACAGTCTAGTCTGGATATATGGAAATGTGCAAACTACCTAGAACGAATACAGGGAAAGATGCCCAGTGCTCTCAGTAAGTCAGTTATCTTTCACATGTACGATGGTCATTGAGCGACCCGAATGTAGGGGCTGGATAAATGCCGTAGCTTAAGGGAAATTTTACCCATCATAAAGTTGCTGAGAGTGTGTTTAAGCACTTTTCACAGTTTACATTAATGATGGTTTTCTAGTTGTCTTGATACAAGCAGCTTTTAAACTGCTAATTTAATGGATTGGAAACAACAGCGCCACCTGCTGGTCATTTTGGCTGACTCCCAACAGAATGATAAAAAAATTCATTTCCTGAGAATAAGAAATGTTTGGTGATGTCGCCCTTTCGACAAACCAAAAAAAGTCCGATGATTCTTCTCTAGTCACTAACTCCATTTTCTAAGCACAGCAGCATCACAAGACATTCCTTGTCTGTTGTTTTACCTTCATTATATCAGCAGTTTTAAAACAGCACTTTATAAAAATTTGTCAGTTGCAAAAATGCTTAGAAGAGTACTCTGAGGCTGAGTAGCTAAATTATATATATAAATATATAATCCAAAAGGAAGAGGATGCACACGAGGATTTTTAGAAAAATTTAAAAAATGATATTCTTTATTAAATACATTTAAAAAGCAGGTCAACGTTTCGGTCTGTATCTAAGACCATTCTCAAGACCATAAATTGCTCATTTAAAATCACATGTATAAGTAGCTAAAACACGCCCAGACTCAACCAACCCCAGGCTTTGTCAGTGATCATGTGACAATTGCACAATTCTTAATTAAGGGAAAGCTGGGTGTAATTCAACTGCATGAGTTTTTGTTAATGATTCAGGAGTCAAATAATCTTGATAGACGTGTGAAATACACACAGAACGGCTAAACTTCCGGGACGTGGAACTCTGGATAAGTGATAACCACATTGAATACTCTCTTTTTTGTAAGAAAACTGATAAGAATGTTCTCCTTTATTATAGCAGTTGCACCCACCAACAATCAAAATATGGCTACCCATATCCCAATTTTGTCTGAACCTTCGGAATAACTCGAATCAAGTGATGGCTGAGCAACAACTCAACGACATGTGGATTCGCTTTAGAGACGGTGATTATCCTGCACTGATCCTGGGCCAGGCTTTGACAGACGACGAATACAGGAACCACTATTGAAGGGTGAGAAACAGTCCAGTTTTATATACAGTACAACATTTACCACACATTCCCATAACATTGAAAAGGTGGTTAAATACCACTGGGACATTATACAGGCAGATGTTGGTCTAATCCCAGATAGACCTTTGGTGTGTGACAGGAGAGGTGCGAATTTGAGAGACTTGTATAGAGCGATCCAGTTAATTACTACCAGAAAAAAAAGTTTACTTGGCTACGGAACGACAAACCCGGGGGCTTTAATTGTCCGAACTGCACTTCCTGCAGGTAAATGACACCCGGTAATAGTTTTCTGCACCCACAAACTGGCAAGCGATTACTCATGAAACATCACAATACCTGTGTAACTACACATGTCATCTACCTCATAACCTGCCCATGTGGCTTGTCTTACATAGGGAAGACTGATCAGACTTTGTGATTACGCATGGACGCACATCGATCAGCTATCAGTACCGCATTCCGAGACGCATGTACTAACAAACCAATGGCCAATCATTTTTTGCAGATGGGACATAGACTGTCGGTGTATAAATATATTTCCATTGATCATATTCCCCCAGCACTTAGAGGAGGTGATAGATCCAAAATGCTTCTTCAGAGAGAAATAAAATGTAATACAATGGCACCATCGGGACTGAATGAACTCTGCTCTTTTCAACTGTCAGTTTTCACCATAACATTTTCTACTATTTGTTCACGGGGTGTTAAACCATTTTCCTCCACTGCTTTAGTACTATGGACGCAATCAGGTGTGCATGCATTGAATTACACCAAGCTTTCCCTAAATTAAATTGTCACATGATCACTGACAAAGCCTGGGGTTAGTTGAGTCTGGGCGTGTTTTAGCTATGTAGACATGTGATTTTTAATTAGCAATTTATGGTCTTGAGAATGGTCTTAGAAACAGACCGAAATATTGACCTGCTTTTTAAATGTATTTAATAAAGAATAGAATTTTTAAAAATTTTCTAAAAATCCTTATGTGCATCCTCTTCCTTTTGGATTTTTTCTAAATACAGCTGCAATGGATAACACCAAGGTAATCTCGTTGGGATTATTTAGCTGTTTTTGGTGTGCTGAATTACTCTGTATTTTATACATATATATATAAATACGATATACACGTAAGGTTTAAAGCCTCTCACTATACAAATGCTTCTCCAGAACCCAAAAATCTGTTGCCTGGAACCTCCGGGCCCTGCACCCCTTTGTTAATTTACTTCTACAGCACTCAAACACCCATTCCACAGTGAGTGTTGATTTGATGTGAAAAACAAGCTGTATCCCTCACTATCAGTTACATTACAGAGAGAACAAATTCAGACTAATTGCTTTGATTCTTGTACTTGTAACCAGAGAGCAGAATGGATATTGTAATTAGGGAAAGCTGGATAATACAACTTGTAAGGGCTTCGTGTGTCAGGGTTCCGCTCTTGGGTGGTGTCTGTTTGAGAACAAGTAGAAAGGTTATTCTGTAATAATTTAATGACTTGTGTTTACACTGTCACAGAACAAAACACAAATACACTAATGAGATGAACAACTAAAGGCCAGTAAGAGCAGTGACACACAGAAAACTGTACATCACAAGGAGAATGAGACAATGTAGGGATTATATTGCACATTATTCAGGTGCCATGAAGGAGACATCAACAAGCAGATCCTGGAACACTCAAGCAACGACATGGGACAGGAAGTAGACAATTTAAGCTGTGAAGGAAGTTTATTAGGTGCTTTATAACGATGAATGATTTTCCATTGGAAAAAAAGAAAAAAAGAGAATAATTTACAAGAAAGAAAGATAGAAAGAAAAAGAAAGAAAGAATCATTTGAAAGAAAGAAAGAAATAATAATTTACAAGAAAGCAAGAAAAAATTATTTGAAAGAAAGAAAGAATCATTTGATAGAAAGAAAGAAAAAAAAATAATTTACAAGAAAGAGAAAGAAAGAAAGAAAGAAAGAAAATCATTTACAAGAAAGAAAGAAAGATCGAAAGAAAGAGAAAAGAAAGAAAGAAAGAAAGAAAGAAAGAAAGAAAGAAAGAAAAGAAAGAAAGAAAGAAAGAAAGAAAGAGAAAAAAAGAAAGAAAGAAAGAAAGAAAGAAAGAAAGAAAGAAAGAAAGAAAGAAAGAAAGAAAGAAAGAGAAAAAAACAAAGAAAGAAAGAAAAAAACAAAGAAAGAAAGAGAAAATAACAAAGAAAGAAAGAAAGAAAGAAAGAAAGAAAGAAAGAAAGAAAGAAAGAAAGAAAGAAAGAAAGAAAGAAAGAAAAAAGAAAGAAAGAATCATTTACAAGAAAGAAAGAAAGAATCATTTGAAAGAAAAAATCATTTACAAGAAAGAAAGAAAAAATAATAATTTACAAGAAAGAAAGAGATTCATTCAGAAGAAAGAAAGAGTCATTTGAAAGAAAGATAGAACAATTTAGAAGAAAGAAAGCATTTGAAAGAAAGAAAGAATCATTTACAAGAAAGAAAGAAAGAAAGAAAAAAAAGAGAGAATAATTTACAAGATAGAAAGAAATAATCATATACAAAAACGAAAGAAAGAAAGAAAGAAAGAAAGAATCATATAGAAAAACATAAGAAAGAAGGAAGGATCATTTACTTCTAGAGCGACAGTGCAGTGTGTTTAGGCAGATTCCCAGCAAGGTTATGGTTACAGTTATGGTTACAGTTATGGTTACAGTTATGGTTACAGTTATAAGGAAAGTTGTGTGTTGTGGGGCCAATGCATTTGGCATGAGAGTGACATGTGTCCCCTGTTCTTCTGGTGCATCTGGGCTTTGCCTACTGACACTTTTGCCTTTTGACACTTTTGCCTATTGCCACAGGGCACAGAGGGAACCCGGGATCTGCTGTCTGGTTGAGAGATTAGGGTTAGCTGCAGTAGCATTGTCTGTTTTGGAAAAGGATTTAGCGGTGGCGAGTGCAACTATACAGAAGGGAATATGATGCAAGTATCTTATATGAATGAGGTTTTATGTGCAACTGACTGCGGAGAAAACTGTATGAATGCAACTTTGCTTGCAGGTAAAAATGACCCCTGTAGTTATATTGGAAAGTGGAGCATATAAAGTCAGATATTAATGAGCTCCAGATCCAAGGCCCAAACCTGGACAACCACAGCCCAGTGGGAATTCTGCTACAGGCTTCACACATTCTGTGATTTCCCCCCACTGTTTTGTCCCCTACTTTGACACATTTCTAGAGTAGATCTGAGCATCAGAACATTCAGTTTCCTTTGTCTCTGGATCTCCTCAATTGCACAAAGAGACGCTCATACTGGAACATGCCATGTGCCCTTTACATTCACCATTTGCTCTATAGCCTATTCATTATTCAACAATAACTTTGAACAAATCATCCCGCAGACCCTTTTCTTGCCAAAAAGAAAACACCTACATGAAACCTTTGCTTTGTCCCAATATTTTTTAATTGGCAAAGTGTAAAAATATGAGTAAGGATGAATTTACAAGCCTCTATTGATGCATAACGCTTTGTAATGGGGAAGGTGGTGGGATGAAGAATGCTGCTCCATTCAATCCCTTACAGAATAATACAGATGGGACACACTGTCCGCACTGGATTCCTTTCTAGTTAATTACCCGTTGCCTTCAGACTTGTTCTCTATTCATTCACCAAGGCAACAATGTCCACTCACCCTCTTCATTAATAATTCACTCTCGCTTGTAGTCATTGTACCGGGAGTCTGATATTTTTGTCATTTGGAAAATGCAGCTGCTTGTGAAATGATTTCCCCCAATTCCTTATACAGACTCAGAGTGATGAAACCATATCTAGACAACTGCAAGCATGAAATATGTTTTATTATATTTGCAAATAGTAAACAGAATAATTGTACATAACGCCCACTAAACATGGGAGTCACAGTTCCAATAAAAACAAGCTCCAAAACTTTGCCACTCATTTCTTTCCATGGAGTGGAATAATTAGTATTCACCGTATTCTATTCAGATGTCATAGAAGATAGTCTTAGACTTGATGCCATTATATAGGCTTTACTTAGCACATGCAACTCTTTAAAACCTTGTACTATAGTTCTAGGGGTGCATTATTACCTATATTATTTGGGTAAGAACATTACACATATAAACGGTATATTTATATAGCACAGTTATGCAGAACTTATACATCATTCCTTTTATCAGTGGAGATTCCCGTATAAGGTCCCTATGACTTTCACACACTTTAGGATCAAATTTATTGGATGCCAAGTGGAGGAAACCCATCAGAAAACTTCCATACAACTCCTTGTAGATAGTGCCCAAGCTGTACCCTAACACTGCAAGGCAAAAGTGCTCCCCACTGAGCCACCATGTTGACTATGAAATTACATAGGGCTTTTCCCCCGGTAGGGGTCTCTGACTGTGATGAAGGTCCCCATACAGCGTGATTGGATTAGCCAGTTGGTTTTCTTCCATCAGGAGGGTTAGGTCTGGTTGATGACATCAGTTAGTTGGTGTGGAAAGTCATCAATGATCTATACAATATATAAAGGTATGTATCTTACAATCCAGTTGCTATTGGGGTAAGATATTACATAAAGTGCAATGAATGAGGCTGTAAAGGAGACTCTTTGTTACTTTTCAGCATCAGAAGGAGCTGGAGTTTGGCAGAAAACATTTATTGACTAAAACAGCCCCATGAAAGGCCTGGCAGATCACTTCAGACTGTAAGCACAACATTTACTAAATTGTACCCAGATGGGTGTAGGTCCCTTAACATCAATGCAACCTCCCTGATATTCCTGTCCCCCTGAGAAGAGGTAATTGTAACTGGTCAGTTCTAAAGACAGGGGGTATCTCATATTTCCATGTTCCATGGGAGCATAAGGAACTGGGGCAGAGAGAAGAAAATGTCAAATTATCTTCACATTTCACAACAGCAGAGCTGCACTCGTGTCATGAAGGATCCAATCTATTTGCTTTGCATCTCACACTTAAAAGTCCGTTTTATGTTTGCTTTCCTTTTAAATAGAAAGTTCACATTAAAATACACTTTTAGTATTAATTAGAGAGTGGCAGGCAATTTGCATATGGTTTTTATTTTTGTGACTTTTATAATGATTTCACTTTGTTGTTAAGAAGTTCTCAAGCTGAAAGTTAAAGAAATACTCGAGGCCCAAATATACAGGCTATTTGGGAGACAAAACTAAATGGGAAATATATGCCGAAAGCT
The DNA here is from genome assembly GCF_017654675.1 of Xenopus laevis. Taxonomy (NCBI): domain Eukaryota; kingdom Metazoa; phylum Chordata; class Amphibia; order Anura; family Pipidae; genus Xenopus; species Xenopus laevis. The sequence continues at coordinate 1,157,306 of NC_054379.1, forward strand.
GTTTGTGATTAAAAATGGCAAAATTATTGTTTCCCCAATGTATCTCTTGAATATTAATGTTATATTTGTACTATTGGCTTCATCTGTAATGTTCCTCCCCTGTCCTACCCATTTAATGTCCCCTGTTGGCTTTCTAAAGACTCTGTCTCCTTTCCCAGTATTACACTCACCCTTAAACTTACACAGACTCCCCCACTCACCCCAGGCTCACCCTAAAACTCACCCAGGTTTAGCCACTCACCCCAGGCTTACTTACTCACCCCAGGTTCACCCACTTGCAGCAAGAACTACATTCAAAGATCTTTCCTACTCTCTCTATTGTCATTGCTACTCAGCTGCTTACTCCTACGTGCAAGATTCTATGCCAAACCATAGAGAAGTCCATTTGCCCAATGCCCTCCTTGCAATGGGATTATAGCTCAAATGATGATGATGATGTTATGCAAGTATAGGGAGTCTTCAGGTGGATCATGACCCATAGATATGCCTGGGGGGGCTACATATGTGATGGTCATCAGGTAACACTTACCTAATATACAACATTATAAACTTATTCATTCATTTTCTCTTCTACAGTGTATAATAATAATAATAATAATACTAATAATAATGTCTATTTGCCTTTCAGTGGTTAAGTGATACTTAGAGTGTATAAAGGCTGTGGAGTATCAGTCAGTAGTGATGTATCAGTATGTGATGCCACAAATAATAACTTTTGTTTTGCAAAGCCGTCAGTGCAGTAAATAAATGAACCATGATGCCCCGGCCTTGGGGGGAATATGATGAATGTAATGGTGACCTTACTGCTTTCACTGATTTATTCCCATTGATTGAAGTCTTATATCTTCCTATTTCCTGCATGGCTTAACAAGCAAACAATGACTATTTTAAGCACCTTGTTAGTGTTTTTATTACTCTGTTTAACAATAAATAAAAACGAGCTCAAACAGAAACGGATCTGGAGCACAAATGTTTAGAAACAAGTTTGGCAAATTGCTGTATTTTATTATTATTTTTTACTATTATTTTATTTTACAAACTTTAGCCCAGGTATTTGATACATAGATAGATACTAGATAGATAATAGATAGATATATAGATAAATAAATAGATAGATAGATAATAGATAGATAGATAATAGATAGATAATAGATAGATAGATAGACAGACAGACAGACAGACAGACAGACAGACAGACAGATAGATAGATAGATGATAGATAGATAGATAGATAGATAGATAGATAGATAGATAGATAGATAGATAGATAAATAGATATATATATAGATGTATAGATAGAAAGATATATAGATAGATAGATATTAGATAGATAGATAGATAGATAATAGATAGATAGATAGATAGATAGATAGATAGATAGATATATAGATAGATAATAGATAGAAAGATGATAGGTAGATAGGTAGATAGATAGATAGATAGATAGATAGATAGATAATAGATAGATAGATAATAGAAATAAAAGATTATATAAATAGATGATGACTAGATAGATGGTGATAATAGTGATACTAGATAGACAGACAGATGATAGATAAATAGATAGATATATAGATAGATAGATAGATAGATAGATAGATAGACAGATGATAGATCAATAAAGTAGATATATAGATGATAAATAGGTAGACAGAGAGATGATAGATAATAGATAGATAGATAGATAGATAGATATATAGATAGATAGATGATAGATTATAGATCAATAGAGTAGATATATAAATGATAACTAGGTGATATATAGATAGATGATACATAATAAATAAATAGATATAATACATAAATAGATAATATAGTGAATAAAGTAGCCCCTCTTGTAAAATATGAGGATATTATAAGTTACCGAGGAGTTTCATGACCATATAAAAGTACGAGGCCGAAGGCGGAGTGTTTTTATACAGGTCATGGAACTCCGAGGTGACTTCTAATATCCTCATATTTTACAAGAGGGGGTACTTTATTAATTATAATACACACATTTTAGTGAGTCATGTGACAGAAATTACATCACTACTCACCGTTTATAACTGATGACATCACTACTCACCGTTTATAAGGATATAATTTACAAGATATTCATGGCTTTTGTGTATTATAGAGCTATAGAGTAGATTTATAGATGTTAAATAGATGATAGACAGATAGACAGACAGATATATAGTTAAATAGATATTAGCTGCTACCAGTTTCCAGGTAAAATAGACAAGAGGAGATTATTTGGGGGAATGAGAGAGAATATTGTACAATTTCGTTTTTTGCAGACGAGTCTGTCTCGCTAGTCTAGAAGGAGTGAGTGTTGTTGCTGCTCTGATAGAGTATAAGAGTATATAGAGTATAAGGGAACCGATCCTTTTAATGAGAGGAAAAGGAATAAGAAGAAACAGAATTTTTGATCTTGGCAGATTTTCAGTGGTTCAGATTTGTGCCCATTCATGCAATTTTTGTGCCTGAAACATCACTAGGACTGAAACGTAGGCCGTGCCAATGTGAATGTGTTTCTGTGCAATTTCCCCTCTTTATTCTGCCTGGGAAATGACATGAGAGAAGAGAGCGCTTGTGACTTTCCCTGATCAGTGTATTTCTGTCAGACTAATTAGATGTTTCTTTAGCGTGACTTCTCCTGCTGTGTCATACTGTGTGACAGTGATTCTACCCGAGTCCTGGAAACAGATTTATATATATATATATCTTTATATGTATAGTAGTGATTTGTATTTATAATAAAGCTCAGCTTCATCACCTACAATTCAGTAGAACTATTCTGTACCTGCTCTATTTGATCAGTATTGATCCCCATGATTTCTGAGCTTTACGCCAGATGCAATGGGATTAATGGTGCAACTGGCACGGCAGCTTCCCTTCAAGTTTGGAATTGACAGATTGAGGTCACTGGGAGCAACATCCATGGGGTTGGGGAGCAACATTTTGGGGGGCCACTGGTTGGGGATCACTGATATAGCGATTCTAGAATTCTCCGATAGCGAAATGTCTATTAACCATTTGTTTTTAATTTACTGTATGGCCAGGAAGGAATTTATCATTTAAATGAGTCTCTCTGATGGTTTGTGAGATGTCACAATTGTTGCAGATTAACACACCCATTTGCTAAATTTAAGTTACAATTAAACACAGAGTAAATGTAGAATTCAAATCATCTTGCAATCTGTGGGATGAGTAGAGAACATATATGGGGTTATGTATTAAAAGGCACTAAGATTGCCCAGGGGCAGTAAACCATGGCAACCAATCAGCAGGTAGCATTTACTAGTCACCTGTTTAAATGCAAGAATCTTATTGGTTGCCGTGGTTTACTGCTCCTGGGCAAACTTAGTGCCTTATATTACATTTTGGGGATACTGTTTTAAAATGGGATCAAGATGTGACACTATGATGGAGGGGATGCTTGAAGTTGTATTGGCTGTGACTGGGGGGTAGGAGCCTTCTACTAGGGGGTAGGAGAACCTTCAGCTAAAGTTTTAGCTATGGGGACACCGGTCAGAATAAAAATTTATCCAATACTGAAACAATTACTTATACCCCAGCACTTATATTCTACTTATGCTTCAGCCTATGACTAAGTGCCCACAAGGCATGAAACACGTAAGGCTATCCCTTGAGATGAATCCAGTTTTGGAGTGAAGTCCGGTCTGTGCCAGTCTACAACTAAACACATATACACCAGGAACTTTCAAATATAACAGAATGAAACACCACATGCTTCATACCCTCTAGTCTTTCTATTTATATGTTTCTGAGGACAGACTTGTTTATACAAAATGTATACGGAATAAAAAAGGAGACCATTTTGGTTACAGCACGTTACATGTCCCAAAGAACAATAACATGATGATTTAGTAGGGTTGGAAGTGAGTTCAACCAACAAAGAACAAGTGCTGCTCCGTCCGGCTGATAAAGAAGATCTCAATTTGTAAAGGGGAATTTGCTTTGAAATTAGCCATTTCTTCTAAGAATGTTTGTAACAAGAAGTCCAAAAACTGTACCGCTTCCTCAAAATAAACTCTAACCAATTTCTTCAACCAAATCCATGCTGTCAATTCAGTTTTTCAGATGCTGCTGATGAGAGCCAGAGATGCTCCTCAACCCTTTACCATCACTTATTTGCCCAAAGAAATGACTTTTAAGATACAATGAATAAGCTTGTTACTATGGCCAAGGTATATGTTGACTTCATGTTGTGAAACATGAAAATGTAAAGCTGAAATCCACCAGTCAGTACCAGTCAATCAGGTACAATCAGGAGCAAATCACCTTGCATACAGTATGTGGGTGCTCCAAATTGGACACAATGAAGAGCACACGTTGACGCAAATCATGATGATGCACTTCCCCATGGTCACCATTGTACCAATCCTCTGTTCCATTGCACAATTGCACCTTCTGATGCTGGCGAGCTGCTGCTACACTGGACTGGCAGTTAATTTAGGGTTGCCACAGTGGGTAAGGTCAATAAGTGGTTCATTAGAATGCATGCTCCAGAAGTGATACAATGCAGAATGGAACTTGCTCCCAATCTGCATAAAAGCACAAAAGCCAGTGCGTCTGTTTGGATGCATCTGGTGCAACTGCGGCAGATGCAACTCAGATACTCTGGAATTAGTTGAAAAAAATCCTGCATTTTGGATAAAAAATGATGATTTGCATCCAAAATTGCACTTTGCACACTGGTTAGTAAATTACCCCTCTTATATAAAAAGTCAGCTAAGTCATCAGAGGTCAATTGGGCAGCCAGCAAAACTACTAGGGTATGGCCATATGACTAGTAGAATAAAGACATTATAAAACGTATGTTGGTCGAACACTAGTAGATCATATTAAGATCCATCTGGAGTGAACTGCAGCTCCAGCCCAATTCAGTCCTCACCCAATAGGATTGGACAGACTTCCCAAAATATACCTGTGCCTTGTTCAGAAAAATGAGGTCACTGGGTCATATTGCTTTTCATTAGGGACTTATCTGTTTGGGGTGCAGACAAAAGATTGGGGTAGGCTGGCTGGGGCACAGTCACAGTCTATATACAGTGCAACTCCTGTTTAAATTAAATACATCTAAACCCAAGTGGCCTTTGCAGATAAACAATTGTATTGCACATTTTATACATCGAAATCTAAAGTGAAGGCAAAAACTGTGAGGAGCTGCTGTGGATGATGGGAAGTTTTGCTCTAAAGCAGCTGGAGGAGCAGAGTTGGATGTGCCTGGGTTACAGTATTGGAAAGTTAATTCTCAAGTATTTTCAGAGTTATCATGCGGAAGGCACTAGAAGAAGTATAGAAGACAATTATAGTGTATCAATGAGGCGGCTCCCAGCTAGTCATGGAGTGATTACACTCAGCAGGTCAACTGCAGCTTAAAAGCCTTTACTCAGTGAAATCTACTGAAAAACACAAAACATGAAATCCATCCTAGTGCATTTACTATTGAGCCCAGGCTCCATGCTGATGCTGCTGCTGTGTTACACCCCACTTTCTCTATTCAGAGGGAAGAAAGAATACAATGTTTACATTGTGTCTGCATCATACCAGGGATCCCATGTTGATACAGGTATTACCAGGACCGTGGGGATTTTTCTTAGATATTGGGCTATCATACAACATTCTCATTTGCCCTTGTTTCCCATGGACGGGCTCTGTTTCATTCCCTCAGGGCAAACTGTCCCCTGTAAATGTCCCCCCCACCACCGCCTCTACACAAAAAGTCTCCCAAGTGGTGTGGTGTGTTCAGCAGGACAAACGTGTTGTTTCTTTAGTAAATTTCCCAACATTTTCTGCACAGGGTAAATAGAGGAAAGATATGTTCTCATACGAGGACTGGAACCGAGAGCAAGTGGAAATACAAACGAAGCAATTTAAGATTTGAGGAAACAATATCTGGTTAGGACCTTCAGTGGTTCTGGTTTAAATGGGAAGTGGTAAAAATGTGGTTGTGGCCTGTACACATATTGTACCATGCTATGTGCCCACTACTCACACTCAATCCTGAAATATCAATTGGAAATTCTGCCAACTCTACGATCCTTTGTTTTATTAAAGGAGACATTTTGTGTAAAAAACAAGAATGTACCAGTGAATTATACTCATTTAGATGTAGAAGAATTGTGCTTAAAAAAGTAGTGTTTCAGGCTGATTTATTGAATATTTCTGCAAAAACCTTAATAATCCCTCCCTTCTCTTCCACTTGCTGCTCCCTGAATTCCCAGGCTGTGCACTCAGCTCACTGCACAGTAGGACAGGAACCAATCAGCAGCTAGCAGGACCTGATAGGGAACTGAAGCCTGTCTGTGCTTGTGTGACTGCAGGCCTGTGATTGGCTGTCCCCTCCTACTGTGCTTCTGGCAGGGACACGCCCACCCCTCATTTGAAACAGGGACTAGAGAACATCTATAGGGAGCTCCAATAAAGGGGCTATTTTTAAAGATAATATTAATTTTTAGCACCATGTATTACTTATAATTGCAACACCATATATTACTTATAATTGCCTACAAAATTAGAGTTTTTTCATTTATCCTATATATATCTCCTTTAAGGTAAGAATATTTTATGGTGAAACATCAGATCAGGTCCTCTTTTACCCAATGCCAGGATTACTGTTATAGTGCCTAAAATATCTACGATAACATGCAAGTGTTCAACCCATAACTTGGGTTAACCGACCTTCAAAATCAAATATCTAGGATGAAGAAAGAAGCAATTCACCCAGAAATTTCACCAAAAGAGGTCTCCAGTCTGGGCCTCCCTGTAATAACTGAATAATAACTTATTGTGATTGAGATTGTCCTGGTGCAGAGGAGGTAATGTTTCCAATATGTCTTCCCTCCATCGTCTGCACATGACAAGGCCCTGTCTCACATCATCAATGGGATCATGAGCACAAAGTCAGGATAAGAAATCATTTCCATGGACACAGAGGTATTTGATTTATGCTTCAGTCTCTCTTTCTTCTTGCGGAGAGTCAGAAATAGCATCAAAAAGTTATTTTGAACAACAGACAATGTCATAGCAAAGAACTCAGCAAAACGGATGTTAATGGCATCAATGAACCTGTTTGAAATATGAAACAAAATAAATGGCCAAGGCATAACAGAAAGCAAATGGGTGACACATCACATTGCACTTTTTGGAGATCAAGTTTAGTAAAATTTGATGTTTTATCGTTTAAATACAGAATATTTGTGGTCAAGCAAGTACTCAACTTAGCAAACATTGCTTATTGTAACACTGATTAATTAACAACATCTGCCATTTTCAAATTAATATATATATATATTCACATACAGGTATGGGACCTGTTATCCAGAATGATTGGGACATGGGGTTTCCCGGAAAACAGATCTTTCTGTAATTTGGATCTTCATACCTTAAGTCTACTAGAAAATCATATAAACATTAAATAAACCCAATAGGCTGGTTTTGCTTCTAATAAGGATTAATTATATCTTAGTTGGGATCAAGTACAAGCTACTGTTTTATTATTACAGAGAATAAGGGACCCATATTAAAAAAGTTGGATTATTTGGATAAAATGGAGTCTAAGGGAGATGGCCTTCCTGTAATTCAGAGATTTATGGATAATGGGTTTCATGATAACATATCCCATACCTGCAATAATATTATTATTTTCACTTCCAACTCTTGACTATACCATGCCAAACTGTCGACATGTCAACCAAACTTTATATGGAGTGACCTGATTTTGACCCTCCCTCTTCTGCTCTATATAAACCTTTCCAAAATGACCTCAGTTACAGGTTGCATTGGGTAGAGATGGGGGAGTGATGTGACTTGGATCATCTGGCACATAACCATGATCAGCCAAACCGCTCCCAAATAAATGCCAGGTTGAATGAAATCTCTGAAAGTTGAGTATGGGAAAGAGAGGAACCTCTAGTCCATTGCCGGCAACTCGCTTTGAGTTTAGTAGATGATGGATTGTGGAGCTGAAAGTATTTGTTGGTGCTTCTGCTCCTTTACTTGGTTCTTCCCAAGCCTGGATTAACTTTATCATTGCCTTTTCTACTGAAAAGCTTCTACTGAAAAGCTTCTTCATCAACAATAAAGTTTCTGGGCTCTGTCTAGAACCCAAGCTGTAGCCATTAAGAGAACATACTAATGACACAAAGATCGGATCCTAATTGCAACTGGAATCCACAGAGATTGTAGCACTCCCAAGCAATAATATTAAAAGCTGTTCCAGATGTGAAATAAAGGTGGTTTTAATATTATCGCTTGGGAGTGTTGCAATGTCTGTGGATTCTGGATGAAAAAATGTGAAGCTGAGCATGTGTTCACCCCCCTCTGGAAAAGGTTATTTCCTATCACCAAAAGCACCAATATTAAGCAGAGAGCCAACAAGCCTACTGGGCATGCCATACATTGTGCCCCCTATCTGATTCTAGCACCTATCTTTTGTTAAGTCTAGGATCCTCATACCTACAATGTGCTGTCATGTAGCACCAAGTGCAGCCAACATCCCTCTGTGCCATCAATATGGGTCAAACCAAGAAGAACATGGAAATATTCTGAAGCAATTATTCCATGGAGCACCAAGTGCAGCCAGCGTCCCTCTATTTCATCAATATGGGTCAAACCAAGAAGAACATGGACACATTCTGAGGCATTTATTCCATGTGGCACCAAGTGCAGTCAACGTCCCTCTATGCCATCAATACAGGTAAAACCAAGAAGAACATGGAGACGGTCTGAGGCAATTATTCCATGTAGCACCAAGTGCAGCCATGTTCTTCTATGCCATAAATACAGGTCAAAGCAAGAAGAGCATGGACACATTCCATGGAAAACCTAGTGCAGCCAAAGTCCCTCTATGCCATCAATACAGGTCAAACCAAAAAGAACATGGACATATTCTGAAGCAATTATTCCATGGAGCACCAAGTGCAGCCAACATTCCTCTATGTCATAAATATAGGTCAAACCAAGAAGAACATGGACACATTCCAAGGCAATTATTCCATGGAGCACCATGTGCAGCCAACATTCCTCTATGTCATAAATATGGGTCAAACCAAGAAGAACATGGACATATTCCAAGGCAATTATTCCATGGAGCACCATGTGCAGCCAACATTCCTCTATGTCATAAATATGGGTCAAACCAAGTAGAACATGGACATATTCTGAGACAATTATTCCATGGAGCACCAAAATGGAAAGCAGCACTTTCAGGCATTTAAGTCAAAGTTTGAAATATTTATTCTATATGAACAGAGCATCTAACTGCACAGTCGATTTTCCATGGGTCAGAAATAAATGTTCCACATCATTATTCATGTTTTATAACCTGCTGCAATGTGGCGCTTCATGTCAGCGAGCATTTAGCTCCATTAAATAAGTGCGGCTCTGCTGCTCTCAACAAATATGTGTCTGTAATTACAGCATGGAGCTCAGCCTATAAATATACTGTATATATGGCAAGAACAAGGCTGAATGCTAAGCAATTTGCTTAAAACCCGGCATTTAATGGACTTCCTTAAAGGGAAACTTCACCCTCCAACTTATTTTGTATAATGAGATAAAAGTCTCATTCTAAACAACTTGCCACTTATGGGGCTGATTTATTTACATTCCTATTTTTTTTCTTTTCCATGACTAGGACTTTTTAGTGAAAAAAACCACAAAAAAACTTTAATGTAAAACTAAAGCACGAAACAACTTGATTCTAAAACTGCACTATCTAAAAGCTGCCATGGTCATGAAGAAGTCAATGGGAGTTTCCCTCAGCAAGTTGTAAAATATTTCTTTACTCCTAGCTTTTAGAGTTAATCATATTTTTTTTCCTCTTGTAAATGCACAAAAAAAATCAGAATTAGAATTTTAAGGTTTTCATGTTGCCAATCGTAATTTGTTCCATGGTTTTATTTATTAGTGATTTATACACAAATTTGAGCTCAGATTTTTTATTAAATAAGGAAACATTTGTGCTTTTTAAAATTGTGATATTATTCATGATAGAAAAAGTTTTATTATTACAGAGAATAAGGGACCGATATTAAAAAAGTTGGATTATCTGGATAAAATGGAGTCTAAGGGAGATGGCCTTCCTGAGATTTATGTATAATGGGTTTCATGATAACAGATCAACAGATGATAGAAAAAGACACTGTAATTGGACCAATTCAAATTTGGTACATAGGCCTCTAAATGTATTTCATTCAGAAATTGGCAAAAAATGTGCAATGTCAGCAACTCCTGCTTTCTCGTTGTTTTTTTACAGATATGAAACATACGTGTACATCTCTCAACATACGTGTACATCTCTCAACATACGTGTACATCTCTTACTTGGGCTCACTTGGGATTTTCAGTCTCCCCTTAGAGGCTGGTGCTGTTGCTGTGCTCATAAATATTCAAACACACCACAAGAGCTTGCAATCATCTGGGCACGGATCCTTAAAACTGGAAAAGTAACCCAGCCCACCTCAGGACTGTTAAGACAACAGGGGACATTAATGGTTCAGACTTTTAGATTGCAAACTCTTTTGCACAGGACCTTCCTCCCCTTTTGTACAGGTACTAGTCCTTATGTATGGAACTCTTTATGTTATAGGTATGTCATTTCATTGTATAAGCACATTTAATTTACAGCGCTGCACAAAATGTTGGCACTCTAAAGATACATGTTAATAATAATGGCTTGCCTTTTCCATGTGGAAACAGAAGAGATTATATAGAAATAACAGGAGCATTCATATTATTAATTGTCAGTTCTACTTCATCATATTTCTGCTGGAAACCTTTATGCACTTTATTGTAGAAGCAAAATGTGCTGGGGCTGCTTCAGCCTGGGAGCGATGGCACATGAGATTTGGGAGCCTCGTCCATCATTTCAAGAGTCGCACAAGGAGGGCACAGAAAGTGCCACCCAACAACTGATTGAATAAAGCCCTATAGCAACATACAGGAACCTGTATAATATACACATACATCTACCAAAACCCTAAATCTGGCCACTCACAATATGGGGAGAAATAGAAGAGATGCAGATGCAATGGGAACATTAGTTAAAGGGACTAGTGGATACAGTGTAAAGGGGTCTATAAGGGTAAATTGCCTTCATAATCACAAGTTAATTCAGTCTATTAGATGTAGAACAATTCTCACATTTCTGTTGATTCCCACGGCCTCTGGGACTGTGAGTTGGCACCAGGTCACAACCAACTGGACAAACAAAAATGGAGGAAAACTGCAAATATTTCCGGCCTACAGAAAACAGAAACAGGCAAAGAAAACATAAAACCATTCACAGATGAATGTGCCTTTTATTAGCAAAAAAAATGGACTTTCACTTTGTTTTCTGCATCTGTAACACATAACGGGTTGGCCAGTGGGTAGTTTTCTTTCTTCTTCTTGTGGCACATTGGACAAAACCTTTTGTTCTATATGAGAATTACAAGACAAGTAAGGTGTAAGGTAAATAAACACAATTTGTTAAAGGTACTTGTATCTGCAGGTGCCCCTTCCTTGTATTAAATATGGAACCACATAGGAGTATTTGGGTCACAGCTTCCATTATGTTCTTTCCAACAGTGCCGAGCCGTATCCAAGATATTGATCAGAGGGGAATCCTGGAGACTGATACAGATGGAGCAAACTTCCTTTTGACTCTACATAGTAAAGTATGTGTGAGATACAATATCTAATGTTCAGTCCTGGGCAGCTGGTCCTCATGTCGTTTCTTATAGTAAAATGGGCAATGTCAGATTTTTCTCTTGTACCCAAGTGGTGCCAAGTGCTTTCTTCATGGATATTAAGTTTAATTGGTGGGTAACACTTGATGAGACGGCACCAATTAGCATCTATCATGTGAGACATTGGCATCCAGTATATTGTGTGATGATTGAGTCTATAAATAAAATTGTTCCATAATGACATACTCACGGCTTATTTGACATTAACACACATTTCAATCACACAGAGACTTAATGGGCAGACATGAAACAGTAATTAAAGGGAGAAGTGTGTGTGTTATTAGACATTTATTATAGCACTTACACCATACTAATAAATGTAATAATGTGTATAAATGATGTAATGTAATCATGTGTATAAATTATATCATAATTATGGGTATAAAAAATATAATGTAATAATGTGTACACATTATAATAAGTGCGTTTGAGCTGCACAGCAATACTGTGAATTTCCAGAGCAAATCTCTGCTGAAATATCAGGAGACTTTAGGGGAGCCCTAGAAATAAAATCCATCATTAATATATCTGCCATCAATCTGTCATCAATAAAGCAATTCATTCCCCCCTTTGTCATCTCTTGAGTTGCAGCTCAGTAAAGCTCATACACTAATCCTCACTCACTTAATACACTATGAAACAGGAACAAGAACTGGAGCCCTTACAGATCGTGCTCATTTGTTTTTATTACGTTTTTCAGATATTATCAGTTTTTGTGCTGCTATAATGAATGTAACACAATAGCGCCACCTGCTGTTACGTTTATTTTAACAAACTATCTAGCGGCCTGGTGGTATCACTGCCATGATGGACACATCTACACCAGATCCCCCAAAGCCCAGGGTTTTATTTAGGTTTGGTGCCTCAACCCATTCCCTGAACCCTCAATCGGTTCTGCTATACTGTACATGCTCTAAATGCAGAGGCTCAAGCTCTTCTGGTGGATTTGGCCCCCATGTATCTGCAGTGGTTCACCCCCCCCCCAGAATTTTAATTTACCATGTAGACACCCAAGGGCTGTTCCCCAAAGCTGCCGGCATAGATGTGGGTCTTCTAGTGCCAATATGTTAAATCTGTCCCTCCTGTTCTCTATAAACCTCTCTGATGCCTCCACCTTGTGTATTGCACTTCTCCAGCTCTTCTCTACTTCTCTCCCGGCAATCGTTTCTCTCCTTTTATCTTCTATCTGCTCTTTGAACTTGTGCTTTTTTACTCTCTCCATTTTATTTTGTCTGCAGAAGTGGGAGGAGCAACTGAAAGTTTTGTTATCACAATAAAAATGATCCGGGATTCAAAACTCTTGTATCTCCATGAGCAATATAGTCAACTTGCTTAAAGTCCTATATTGTGCTCAGGACTAGTGGGTGCCGGGGATACTGGATAATTGTCCGATTCTGTTCTGTTCAAGAAAATGACCTAAAACCAGTGAATTTTTATAGAAAACAATGTCAGTAATTTGACTCATTTTTGGGGCAGAGCTGGGCTGAGAGAGTTGGGTGCCCAAGGCCACCGTAAGTAAACTAAAGTTCATCATACATGGGCAGATTTTGAGCAGATTTTGCTTGCTGCGACATAAACAATCGTTACGTATAGTGATGGGCGAATTTGCGCCGTTTCGCTTCGCTGAAAAATTTGCGAAATTCGCGAAATGGTGAAAAATTCACGAAACTGAATTTTTTTGCCGCGAATTTTCACGGGTGTTTCGCGAATTTATTCGCTGGCGACGAATCACGCAAATTCGCCGCAAATTCGCCCATCACTAGTTACGTACACTAACGTCTTATGATCATGATATACCAATCCTCGGCCAACGGCTTTGTGAAAAGATGTCATCGTATTGTTGTTGACTGGTAGGAACGATTATATGTCTACAATGAGATATCTACTCGTGGAGCAGGAAGTGATGAAGCTACCGGAAAAAGGAAGTGATGAATATTTTCGTTATACATTCATTTATGTGTTATTTATATTTTCCTATATATGTATATATATTTTTTAATATAGGTGAAACTGAGAGCATTTCGCTTGAACAGGAAAAAAAGGGATGTATCTTCTGTCGTTTTTGAAGATGACTACTCAGATGTGGAGGAGCACCATCTGTCACACCTGAACCAGCTGAGAGCCCAGAACATACTGACACCATTGAGGCTGCTGACAACCCTAAAGCTGCTTTGTAGGGGACCCTCCAGCTGTTAACCCCTTACAGGAACAATAGCGAGACGTAGTAATTTTTAAATAAAAATATTTAAAAATTTATTTAGAATAACAAAGATTTCGTACAGTCACACTTGCTGATTACAAGCATTCATGCAAAATTAACTTGTGTCACAACTGTTCTTAGTTTCCACCAGTTTTCCACTTAGTTTTCATAGGGCCTATCCCAGATCTCAGGCGGGGTTAACTCTTACCATTCCAGACTCCACAGCTTGGTTCGGTAATCCGGTGCACCTTACCACCCCTTTACCATTCCGCCAAGCCTTCCTGTCTCAGTAATCCGCTGCTCGACCAGCACCCCTTAACTATTCCGACCGGGACCACTAACAGTCCTTCTTCTTGCCCCAGGCCTCCTTAACCCTATCCTGTGTCTTCCCTATATTCTGGGTCCCTAACTTGTGGGATGTCCACGGAAAACTAATTTCCACTACACTCCTAGGTGGGGCAAGTAACTAACCATGCTAACTCCACTATCTCAGACACCTATCTCAGACACCTAGTGCCTGTTAACTACAAACTACTATGCTAGGATCTACTTTTCTTTTCTTCCTGCCGTAGATCTTCTTCAGGACCAGTTGCTTAACTAGATGTTACTGGGCCCCACAGCGAATTAATTTTAGGGCCCAAAGCATATCCAGAGGTTGTCCCTTTCTACCAATAGATAATGAAATTACTCATTATTTGGGCCTTGTGGGGCCCCCTATACCTCCTGGGCCCCCCTGCTATTGCAGGGTCTGCTTCCTCTGTAGTTACGCCCCTGTTCAGGACCACTCCTCCTTCTCTGACAGCACCCTCCCATTAAAGACGTCAACTCTAGGGTGTGGTCTCCTTTTATACCTTCTAGCACTCTGGGCTCCCTCTACTGGTGGGGGAATAAATTACACTTTTTACTCCTGAGCACCCCCTGGTGACCAATTACCTAAAGAACAATCTCAACAATTTCCACACATACTCACACACATTATTCTGTCAACTTTCAACCACAAATCAATTACAACATTTGGTTCACCCCATTACATGCTGACACCCCAAAGCCTGCTGACACCCCGAAAGCTGCTGACACCCCAAAGCCTGCTGACAAGTCTGAGGACATTGCCACCCATTATCTTTCACCTGAAGTTGGGCTTTTCAACAAATTTTATCCAAGTAGCCCAGTTGCCCTGGTTACTAGAACTTGTAAGTTAAAATACCTATTATGGCGTGAGCCTGTTTTAAACCCCTCAAAACATAACATAGGTCATTTCATTGTGTTTTTCCCCACTGAGGATCCAGATGACGTGTTCTTTTTGATGGAATTCAAAGCTGAAACATCTGAGCACTTCACTGGCAAAACCAAAAATAAGATTTAGAACAACATTGAGAAATGCAAACAGGCAATATGTAACTTGAAAAATGCAATATCTGCCATAGAATATATGGTCCATAGTCTCCGCAATGATTTAGTTAATGCACTTAACTAAAAATGTTCCTTTATTCCCATTTCATGTTTGAATAGTACTTTAGAACATAGTATATTTTGTGTGTTTTTGTTGTTATGCAACACAATTTTTCTTGGCCATAGGGCGTCTGAGGATGACCACTCTTTTTTCAGTAACAAACTTTGCAATATTTCCATCTGCACCTTCTCTTTTTAAAAAGAAATACATATAATAATGTGTGATTTTTAATCTAATAGTACACATAGTGCATTTTCTATATGCTGTTGTCATTTCAGCACTTTTGTTTTTTTTATATGGCCTAATAAATGTGGTTTTGAGAAAAGTGTTCTGTGTTCTCTTTATTTATGTATTGACTGCTATAGTTTCTCGACAAACATGGGTGCGATTGTTCTTTTGTTTATTTCCCTGCCCCTCCAAATACAGCGAAGCGCAGTGAACGATCGTTTAACCATGATGATCCGTTCGCTCCAAACACTGACGGATTTCATTGGTTCACGATTACATTTTTTAAACCTGTCTGATCGACAATTGGGACGATTTTATGAGAACGATACAGTCATTTGGACCAGATTCATGTAACGACGAGTAGACGATTTCATACCTCCCAACATTTTGGAAATAAAAAAGGGACAAAAAAGTTGGCGTGCGTCGCGTGGCAATACATTTTTGACCATGCTCAATTGTGTGGACATCCTAATTACTATGTTCATTTTACAAAATTTTGCAGGTTATGAAAGTTTGAACATCTAGAAATTGTTACAAAAGTATCTTCTCTTATCTGACAGTTGGGAGGTATGCGATTTTATCAGATAGTCCCAAAATCGATCATTTCACACAACAAAACCTGCCCGTGTATGGCCAACTTTACACCCCTGACATAATCCACCCCCTCACCCCCTCAAGGTGGTCTGTAGGCAGTTACCCCCGTGTGCCTACCCCTAATTCCAGCCCTCTTTGGGTAATTGGCCAGCATATTGGCATCATCAGTATATCAGTTGGTGTATATTATTTATTTATAAATTGCTACAGAAATATAATTATAAATTGAGAAGCAGAGACATAAGTGGCGGCTGGTTCATGACAGTTGCTGCTGAAGCTGGAGAACTTGAACTGGATGCATGATGCTAATGTGTGTGTGCAGATAAACATGTGCAGGTTTGGGTAGGTGTGACCCCAATAAATATGAAGTCACAGTTATGTGAATAAATACATGTATATATATATATATTTATGTGCATCAGATCATGGCCTAGTTCTGTACAGCATGGTGATCTATTCACAGTCCCACCAATAGAGGTCACTCATAATCTTACACTAGGGGTCCCCAACCTTTTTCACCCGGGAGCAACATTCAGATTTAAAAGGAATTGGGGAGCAACACAAGAATGAAACATATTCCTGGGGTGCTGAATAAGGGCTGTGATTGGCTATTGGTAGCCCCTATATGGACTGGCAGCTACCGCAGGCTCAATTTGTCAGTACGCCGGTTATTTATGCAACCGAAACTTGCCTCCAAGTCAGTAATTAAACAATAATCACCTGCTTTTAGCCCACCGGGAGCAACATGTTACTCACCAGCCACTGGTTTACACTGTGAGGGGGTTTACACACAGAGAGTTGCAGTTCGGTCACTTGAGAAGAAGCAGCAAACCAGTTACTTTGGTTTTCTTTGATAGAATCACTGTTGCCACCACCTTGGCCACACCGCGGGCCTGTCACATAGAGAGCGATCTGATTGGCCCCTGACGGGATTGATCTGATTTGAATAATTGCGGAGCTTTCAGGTGATATTCCGCATGCAGCTCTATGTCTTGCCCTAATGAAGTTTCTATAAATAACGAGGTTATAACGACAGTCAGAAATAGTTCATTGCACAGAGCCACTCAGGGATGATTGGGGGTCGCATTAAACAAGCGGCGCATACTAATTGCCAGATCCAAAACCACTTTCCCTTCTCATACTCTGTACTATCATACATCACCGCATATACTGACTCCTTTCCATGGTTAATCATTGTAAATTGGATAAATGAATGAATATCGCACTTAATTGCCAGTCCTCTAATTACAAATCCTTTTCTTATATAAGTGTATGTGTATTATGTACTATATGCCTTGATTAAATAACTCCTATCTCATAACATGGGAATATATTGCTGATATATTAATCAGGAATGGAAATGTATGTAAAGAGAAAACACTGGATATGACTCTTAAATTAAGTGACATTATT
This sequence comes from Xenopus laevis, assembly GCF_017654675.1. Classification (NCBI taxonomy): domain Eukaryota; kingdom Metazoa; phylum Chordata; class Amphibia; order Anura; family Pipidae; genus Xenopus; species Xenopus laevis. Next base: position 1,174,935 of record NC_054379.1, read on the forward strand.
TTAATCTGGGTTCCTGGGGGGTTGGAGAACAGGATAAAATCTCCATATTTGTATCATTTAAACTAAAACCTCTGAGCCTTGTCAGTATATTAGGGTCTTATTTATCAAACGGTTTAAACAAAGGTGATTAATTTCACTAAACATCCCCATCACTAACAACTCTGCATCAAAAACACTGTATTTATCAAATGACGTTTTATTACTTTTTTACATCAAAATATGGTACCGCCTATTTTGTGGTCCAATCAAGTGGTTTTGTGCCTGTGCTTTATTCAAACAAGGAACATTTCAATGTTACACAGCAAAAACCAACGTAAAGGTCATTTTCTTATGCCAGGACAGACTAGTCCACTGGCACCTTCAACACCTCAGGTTCCTGCCTCGGCCACTATAAGGGCTACTTAATTAAGGAAAATCAGAAATATTCAGCTCACAGTCTTTTCATGGTTTTCTCTTCCTCTGAAGGAAGAGAACGTGTTTGGCATCAAAACGTGCAGCAACAACGGACAATGTCAGCGAGTGACGTGTGACATCATTGCGCCTGTTTTGGCATGAAAATCAGCCTTTAAAAAGACGCCAAAGACCCACAGACATTGTCCAATTATAGGTTCTACTTTCCTGGGTGCGCTAATTTACTATTTCTACTGATTCTGATCTTGACCTCAGCCTGTTTCATTGTTTATTGAACCCTTCCTGCCTGAACTGAACCTTTGTCTGGACTTGACTACATTGAACTTCTTAACCCCTTGGATACCTCGAACTGTATTTGGTGCCAGCTACTTTCTCCTTGGTCCGTAATTCCTAACGAGAGCCTTCGGGCACTTAAACTTATCTCAACTTGCTGGAAAGCCAACTCCCTTCCATTATTATAGGTTACAACTCATGTATTTCAGAGCCATAACTGGCTTTTTCAGCCTGAGTGAACACAGCCCCAGTGCACATTACACAGATAACTAATGGCTCTCAATGACCTTATGTCTACAAATTGACATTTTCACTATTTCAGGAACTTGTTACTAGAGTGAATGTAGCACTGGAGTTCAGTGAACTTTGCCTTTTTATTTTCAAACAGTATTCTTGCTAGTGATTGGGCTGTTTGGATGAATACATATTGTAGTCCTGATTTAGTGGAGCCACTGATTGAGTATGTGAGCATGTTACTCACAGGATTAAGGGAGGGAGCTGGGGAAGATGCAGGGGTTCCTTCCCGACCCAGACAGCTTGGGAGGCAGCACAAAAGAAATATAAAAAGAACTAAATATGGAAACTTGAAGGAAAATCCCTGCTTGTGTGTAGGTTTCCTGATTGCATTAATACATACCTACCCTGAGGGTATTTTTGTGTTGAACATTTACATTTTCCAATTCAAACAGGAATCGGAGACCAAACACACACACAAGAAAATCCAGTCTTTATGTATTTGTATTTAACATTGCTATGGGACACCAGCAACACTGAAATGAGGTTTTCATATGGAATTATTGGACTTGCTGTAAGAATATTGTGAGCTAATAAACACTAAACACACATCCGTTGGCAATCACAAACAATTGCAACCCCCCAGCTCCAGAATGGGATATTTCCATTTGCCCTGGTCATTCCCCTGTGGGTCTCTCTCTATATATATACAGTATATTCTCTGTTAGAACTTGAGCCATGTCCTCAGGCAGGTTGGACTGTTTATCTCAAGCAGAACCCTGTGGTGTATGTCCCTAGTCACGCAATATTCTGCCATTGCATCCCAGTATACATTGTACAGCTCATAAATACATGTATATATATATACATTGCCACAATCATGTGTCCCATTCCTCAGATTCCTTTAGAAACTTGCTATACATACTGTACACACTCCATGTATTTGCCTTTAGTCCACAAGGTCCACAAAACCAAAGGCATAGGCTCCACGTAATGGCTTATGAAGTTGCAGTTGACTCCACCTTTACTTGGATGGTGAATTTGCCCTTTAATATTAGTGAATGTATTTAAGCTAATTAATACAAGTCTGAAAGTTGCTCTTTTTGTCATACTTGTAATCCCAATGTGGCTTCTTTGTTTTGTGGATGGATAGAAGAGCGCTGTATTTCCAATATTCTCGCCAACACCTATTGTCCAGAAATATATTGTTTTATACTTAATTTATCAACCACTCAGATGTATGTGTTATACAGTACACCCTTGTTTTTGTGCCGTTGGAGTGACCTGGATTAACTCCCCATTATCTCCCCTCCTTTAAAGCCCTATAGATCTAGTAAACAAATGGCAAATCATTTTGATGTGGACATACACGGACACAATTACGGTACCAATTGTCCCCTTAAGATGGATGTTTTTTTTGCCCATGTAGGGGTCATTCGCAATGGCCTCCGATTCAGATATCTGGCAAGTTTGAAAATCCCCTAGGGTGGTCCTCTCCTGATGGGTCTACATACACTTTAAGTATGAGCCAATCTTTGGCCAAAATGGACGAGGATCTGGTTGACTGGTGGCCAAACAAGTGGACCTTTATTACATGAACATTAATGCAGTGTCCAGGATGCATCTGAATTACATGCTCCTCACCCTCATTCAATTGACCTTATCATCATCATCATCAGCTTAGATTTTAGTGGGCAAAGTCATATATATGCAATGAAAATTTAGGGTAGATAAGCCATCATTTGGTGGTCTGATAGTACAGGTGGTTTCTATTTAAGTAACACTTAAGAAGACCCTATACCTAATTTATATGTGTAGTATGGTGGGTTAAGGGAACAGTATCTAGAGATACAGGGGGCATCAAAGTAATTGGGCTTGGCACATTAAGTGGTACAATGACCCAAACGTCCTTTAGCTTTCATGTATTCTTTTTTTGATACAACAAGTACGTATATTTTGTTCCTGTGAATCCAAATGTTTCATTGAAATTGTCAGTAAAAGGAAAGTTTAACTTCATTGAAGAGAATTTGTTCCCCAGCAGGGTGACTGGAGCTGCTACTTCAGTTGTATATAATTATCTCTTAAGTATTAAATGTACCCCAGCGGGCACCTCAGCAGCCCGGCGGGAGAACAATTGAAATAGTTTTTGTAGAATTGAGTTTGCTTTGATATGCGTGATAGTGTTTCCCACCTACAGAAGCACATCCACACAAAACAGAGAAATAGCAACGTTCAATTCAATTGTCTGTTTCCATTGCTTAATATTGTAGGATCCATCGGTGAGTATTCAGATCTCCTGCCTGTGGCACCTACATATATACACACCTGCTGCCTGTCATCCATAGGGGGTCATTTACTTCTCCCACTGAAGTTCAACCATAAGCCTAACTGCCAGATGATCCAGAGGAAGGTGAAAACCACATCTGAAGCCTCTCCAATTGCCTCAGAGGGGGAAAAATTCCTTCCCAAGATACAATGGGACCAGTCCCTGGATCAACTTGTACTATGAGCTATCTTCCATATACCTGTAAGACCATGTTCAATGTACTAGTAGACAGGTGCCATAGACAGTGCCAAATGGACCTCTACCACCTCATGCCTGGGATGTTTGCCCCTGAAATACTTTCACAGAGGCTCTTCTAATACTGGAGGCACTGCAGAACCTGCAAGGGTTAAAAGACAGAATGTGGATTTCTACCAATTTCTTTGCTGTCATGTAATAATACATGAACCACACAGACTTCAGACCTCAGATAATTCAGTTCTGCTGAGACATGACAGCTCGGCAGTGTTACAAGGAGAATCTTTTTCATGTCCAAGAATAAGGTTTTCTTTTAAGTTCCATTGCTTCATTGCAATAGTTACACACCCCTCAACTGTACATGAGCCTAAGACCCCACAACTGTATAAGGGCCAATCTTTTCAAAGGGAATACATTTCATTTCTATTCATTGTCTTATGTCCCAAGTAAGTGGAGGGAATGTGCTAAAATATCTGGTCGGCATGACGGGCCTGCTGCTTCTTGGACCTGCTTTAACAAAGCTTCTCAGTGTTGATTTGCCACATTCAATTGAAAACCTTTTGCATTCAACTTAGTTGACTGGCATCACTGGCAATTAATATTTAAGAAATGACTTGTGAATAGAGTGGGATCAGGATATGTTATGTTATCGTAGAAATGAATGATCTTTTGTATTAATGGACAATCGATCCGGAAACCTTGATGTATGGTGTGGTGATGTTGCGCAATCCCCCGGAAATAACGTCACAGCAGTCGTTCTCAGCTGGGGTCCAGTATTCTGCCTCCCTCTACAATGGCCAGTGGTTTATTATACGCCAAGACAAAAGGTGGTCTTACAATATATCCAATCAATGAGCATGTTATGCTATGAATCAATTGGTGGAACCAGCACACAGACACATGTCCATAGAAGAGGGGGGGAAGTAGACTTCCCTAGGCAAACAAAAGACACCAGGACAAAAGGCACTTCCCCCGGTAATATACATATACACAGACACAGTGATCTTAGCAGGGCTTGTACTGATCTTGTAAAAGTACATCTTTGTTCAGTGGTCCGTATTCCTCAATCCCAACCGGCGCCACACCCGGCATGCTGCAGTCATGTCTGATGAACACAAATCGGATGGGAATCGGAATGATCGGGCGACTGTGCAAAGGTCAGTCGTAAAGACGCTTATCCCGCATTGGTGGCGGCCATATGGCGAAATATGAAAAATTTCCACGTCAGTTACATGTCATATTCAGGCAAGTCCTTCTACAAGATCCATTGGTGTATCTAATTACAGTTTGTCAGATAAATTGCCTCCATAAAATTATAATTACAGGACCTCGAAAAACCTCAATTAATGCAAAGAGAAAGGATAGTGCTTGTGTCACTGAGGGGTAACATTTGAAAGCCTATCAGAGGCAGAATTATGCTGTCCAAGGTCCAATGTCAGTTCTGAGGCCTGTCACCCCGAGTCTGATGCTCTGAACCATAGTGCCAAGCCCACATCCCACACTGTAGTACAAAACAAAGTAGTGCATTGAAGGTAATTTATTTATTTTATTGTTAAATCACAGATCAAGCCTTGAGAAAGGGCTCGAGTGGTCCGAAATGTTGCCTTTTTCTGTATGTGTTTGGGGTGAATACATTTTACACTTTTTTCAACATTCAGTGTGCCACTGGAATCCCTCTATGTACCTGTATGACCCGTATGGCAGGAGTGGGTCCCCCAGTGTAGCACCTGGTACCACAAAGAGTACATGATCAGGGGTGGTAGCACTCTACCATTGTAGATGATGACTTTTGTATCAGCAAAGTTCTTACAAGATGAATATATCATATCAAGGAACTTTTTGCGCTATAGTTAACACAATTCTAGGAAATCAGTAACGGCTTGGACCCAGAGCTAACAGTATGGAACACTAGTAAAGTAATTATTACCAGCATATTTGTTTCCCTAATAAAGTATATGAGAAATAGAGCAGACAATTACCTTTCGCAAGAGGTACAAGTGGCTCAGTGAAAGGCTCAAAAGATCCAATAAGTTGCTCTGCCTCAATATTCAGGGAAATGACTCAAAAAGACATTATACTACAGAAGTTTATGGATTATTACAAAGTATTCATAAATGGAGAGTTACTATTACATCACAAGAACTAGTGAATTACGTAGCTGACATCATTGTGCAGATGACCTGTAGCAAAAATGTCCCAACCCTGGACAGACCAATCGCACAGGAAGAGGTTGAGGAAATCATAAAACACTTCCCTATTGGCAGGACCACATGGCTAGACCACATCCTATTGGTCCTGTATAGAATATAAACGAGCCACAAGAGTCCTACATTAAAAGAGTGTTCTGAAAAGTCTTGTTGGAGTTCTCCAGGTGCCACCACAGCGATGATTCTTAAAGAGGGTAGACACAATAGCTATACTAAAATATCTTTAGTAAATGCAGATATTAAAATATTAGGTTAATAAAAGTTGATGAAATAAAAATTGATGCACCACATGTAATTTATGTTAGAAAAATAACCAGATATAAACTCCAGAAGATCGTTTTCCAAAAGCTCAGAAGTCCACCAAAACTCAATTCAGCAGGTAGTGGTATCTTTATATACAATTGAGACTCTAGCACACTATGCCTGTAGGCTTTTCATTAGTTGAGTGCAAGCTCACCAGGCGACTCTCATTGAGGTGGGCCAGATCTCCTCATTAGAAAGCATCAGCCAACTGACTGTATAGCAGATTCCCTTCTCCAATGTCATCTATGTATCTCAATTCTGCCGTTGTGTTTGCACCAAGTTCTGACCCGTAAGGAGCAGACATGGGACCTTATGATTTAAAACTAAAAACTCTTCACATTTAGGTGCTCATTTAAGCTTGTTTTGCTTGCCCCAGGAATAATGTCAACATCGATATTTCTGGTAAATCATTTGTGCTGAATTTCTGCCGTTAGCGTTTCCATTTCTCAGTTAAAATGAGATCACGTCACGTGTGTTCCAGTAAGTTCCTTCTAATTAAATGCCCACTCTAAGACTCAGCCTTCTCTTAACTGCTGAGATGTAGCAAAAAAGCCTAAAAAATCCTGTAAAGGTCTTCACTGACATAACTGGAAACAGTGGAAATTGAATGGGTGGACTCAGGAAGGATAAAGTTTTATATGGTTTTGATTTATCAGAGGAGGCTGTTGAATATAAAGGTTATAAAGCAAAGAGATTCATATGAATGTAAGTGATTCTTGTAGGGAACAATATACACCCACCATGAAATATAAGGATGTGAGAAGTTCCACTGGTTGAGGATTAGCACTTTTGTCCAGGTGATGGAATTCTGCCCAGATGTTTCACATTCCTATATAATAGTGACATCATAACGCGCCAATTATAACCGAAAAAATTATAAAGTGACACTAAATACAGACTCTGAGGTTTTTCAAGTGGGTGGATTGCAGCCCAATATATTGTTGTGTCACAACGACTGTGAAATGACTAAATGAGAACTTGGAAGTTTTCACTCCGATTGCTTCTGCCTATCTCACGTAACCCCTAAATGGCACAATCCCACATCAGCTTGGAGCTTCTCGTAGACTTCTTTTCTTATGGAACAAGAGATCGTTTTACAAAAATTTTAAGTATTTTAAAAAGTTGTTGCCAAAAATATTTAGTCATAAAATGTAAAATTCTATATAACCATGATGTTTATGGGAGGGTGGTACCAAATAATCCAAATTACTCAACCTTGAACTTGCCCAAAACACGAGCGACCCAATATTTTGTGGTCACATGAGAACAAGATCCAACTTTTTTACACAATGTTCAAAGCAATATGGAGCCTGCAAGTCTAACCCTGCCCATAAAAGAAACTCATGGTACTGAAAGTGAAGTTTGTAATGAACTGTATTTTGTATATTCTCGTGCCACTGAGTAGACTACAAACTGATATGATTCTATGTTGACCTATTTCCATGTCATGGAGCTGCAATAACAATGCAACAATATCGAAAACAGTAAGAAAAAGTCATTTCATTAAACACAGATGAGTGACGGTTGGGGTGGTGGGGGGGGGGTAGTTCCAAAATAAAGTGAAGTAGGTTTTCAAGGTACTGATGTGCTTAAAAAGATGTTCTCAAAGATTGAGGTCACTGTATCCTTTTCAAATGTTCTGTTTCTAATATGGAATTTAAAAAGGCCCAGTGGTCTGTTAAACAGTTTGTTACTTCTATAAATACAAGTGCAGCTCAGATATAAATATGGTTTTAGCCTTCACAGAACATTTTTTATTTTCACTAAACATTCCTCTGCCACATTGAAAACTCAATCTCTATCTATCTGTCCTTTCCTCTATCCTCTGTCCTATCTATCTATCTATCTATTTATCTATCTATTATCTATCTATCTATCTCTCTCTCTCTCTCTCTCTCTCTCTCTCTCTCTCTCTCTCTCTCTATCTATCTCTCTATCTCTCTATCTCTCTATCTATCTATCTATTATCTATCTATTATCTATCTATCTATCATCTATTTATCTATCTATCTATCTATCTATTATCTATCTATCTATCTATCGATCTATTATCTATCTATCTATCTATCTATCTATCTATTTATTATCTATCTATCTATCTATCTATTTATCTATCTATCTCTCTCTATATCTATCTATCTATTATCTATCTATCTATCTATCGATCTATTATCTATCTATCTATCTATTTATTATCTATCTATCTATCTATCTATCTCTCTCTCTCTCTCTCTCTCTCTCTCTCTCTCTCTATATCTATCTATTATCTATCTATCTATCTATCATCTATCTATCTATCTATCTATCTATCTATCTATCTATTATCTATCTATCTATCTATCTATCTATCTATCTATCATCTATCTATCTATCTATCTATCTATCTATCTATCTATCTATCTATTATCTATCTATCTATTATCTATCTATCTATCTATCTATCTATCTATCTATCTATCTATCTATCTATCTTTCTATTTATTTGTTATTCTTCTGATAAACTTGAATATGTTTTTGCCATTGATTTAAAATTTAGCCAAACCATTGATTTGTAAATTAAAATATCCATGTCTCCATAGCATTAAACTCACATAAAATCCACACAAAATGGCAACATGTAGTGTGTTAATATTTTTTTATTGGTCCTTTGGATCAGTGAGGACAGCACACATAGTTACAGTTGGAAGGAACATCATGCCACAAAATTGCATAGAATTTTGACCCCAAAGAAGTTGTAAACCATAATCCAATTTGAAATAAACATTAGAATGACAAAAACTCCCCCTTTCCTATGCCTTTGACATGTAAATCACAATTTCCAATAAACCACTGACACTATTAACTCCAGGTTTCACTAGAACATTCATGTTGCAGAGTTCCAGACAGTGTTCCTTTACAGCAAGGACGTAAAACGATTTCGGAACCCGTTTGGCTCAAAATCATGGGATTTGTAGTTTTGGAGAGACAGGGGGTTCCCCATCCCAGCGTTAAAATGAGATTCCAGTAAGAAATGATTGCACTAAAAATGTCTGGAAATTGAATCCAGTGAAAACCAAGTGTCAGCAGTGAACAATTATCCAAGGAATCCCATGGGGAATTATTTGTGTGCTGTTGTGTAAAAGAGGAATATCCACCATAGAGAGGTCACACATTCAACACTGAACAAGGCAAAACACAAAAAAAAGGCACACGACAAATACATTAGAAAATCCCATTTTCTCATAATTGTTTAAGATCTACTTCAAGTAAAATGAAGATTTTTTGTTAACTTACTGATATCTGTATCACGGTTATAGTCCAAACAATGCAAGATGTATATCACACACATTACTGCAAAAAATGTCACTTCATTGATACAGTATAAAAATGTATGTACAGAAAACCCCCAGTCCCATGGCATTCTGGGATGCTGCTGATTGGATGTCCCCTTCTTGTAAAAATCAGCTCTTTTGGGTTAGTGGATTAATAGTCCCAATGTGTGTATCAGTTCTAATAGGCCACAGCAGCCAATCAGATGTTTGTATCAAAGCAGCAGACCAATGATTTCTGCTGGTTGATTTCCCTTTATTGGAAGAACCATGAAGATTAAGTCAAGAGCTGTCTCTATGAAAGAAAAGCTGCTTAACTCAGTGTAGATAAATGCCTAGTGGTTTGTTGTTGCTGAAGCAGCTTCATCCATATGAACCTACAGTAGATATCTTCAAACTGACCAGCTTTACTTTTTTCAATATTTCTTCCAATTTATATCATATTGGGCATTTGATTCAATATCCACTACCACCCACTCACCCTTTCATACACATGGCATGATGTGATTGGTAGAAGCCCTATAGACAAGCATCATTATCCTGGTCAATTATTGTCTCAAATATAAAGAAACTGGAATATGCTTGACCCAACCAATATCCTGGCACCCTATAAACATCTCCTCGACCCAGTCCTGCTTATTAGTATGTCTATCAACAACAATAAATCTCACGGGTCTGTAGGAGTGATCTTGTGTATATGCTGTAATCCCCAGTTATGTTCATAAATATATATATACTCCATATGGATATTTTAAGTAAAGACTCTGGAAGCCCTGCAGTTCCAGAATGTGTATATACAAGCAACACAATACATAGGAATGAATCTAGAACTTCTTGATATTATTAACATACTATAAAAAAAACTAGTGTTTTCTCCTAACATGTTATTTTGCCCCATGCACAAGTAAAAGAGGACTCAGAGGACTCCACCAGGAACATAAGTATGAGACAGTACTGGGTGAGACAGTTATTCAATGTTCTTAAGTGACTTTCCAGCTGTTCCCCCTATGTATGAGACTTCATGAAGTCTTATCAGGCCAATTGAGCTATTGATCAGGCTGGTGGGATATGTGGTTGGCCAATGACTGCAACAACCTTTGTCTGTAGTTTTCAGCCAGCGCACAGGCCCACTGTGTGATCTAGTCTTTGGGCAGAAAGTTCAACTCCTGCTTCAGCCTGATTTAGACTTCAATGCAGGGGCCACATTTACTGGCTGCTTACTGAGCATTATCTTGAGTGATCAACTGCCCAGTGGCCCCCAAGAGAATATGTTATTCCATGATGTAGAATTACAAGGAAGACTATAATCCTAGCAGCTCTGTGCAAAGCTACAGTTTAGGTCTATACAGAAGAAAGACTTGTCACTGTGGGGTCTACATGTCAATGTAAAAGATATTAAGTTACTACTTAATATCTACTGGTCGTGGTACTTAACTCACTTCATTCAGTTCAATGATACATCACTTATTTTGACAACATTTTATTTTTTACATATTCAGCCATTATACTTTTTTTTTTTTGTTAATTACAACAATTTTTAACAAAAATAAATAATGCAACTAATGGATTGGAAGAAGAAAACACTGTTTGAACCCTGCGCATGAATGAGATATGCAGTTAAAGTCACAGGTTTATATTTGTTATAAATAAAAAATGATTCATTATTTAATCCGGTTGTCCTCTTACTTCTCTGTTAAGACTTAAGAAATCAGAGTTGTGTTAAAACTGCTAAAATATATACCAGTCTTTTTGTATAAAAAGTGTTTCCTTCTGTTACATTGGTTTAAGAGTAGAAAGCGGTGGTGGAACACGACTGTTAGTTTTTCTCTTAAAATGAAGTGATAAGAACTTCCATGAGCCCAATCTTCTAACAATTACTCTAAAAACTCCTAAATGTCATGTTTAGCACTCAGCAGGCCGTACAGTTTGACTAGGGCCCCAGAGCTCCAATGACACCAGTGTTCCATTCCCTGCTTGAAACCAGTGGAAAAACTGGAAAACATCAGCAATGTTGTGGTTGTGTTTATTTCCCAAGTGAATATAACCACATCTAAAGTCACTTTGCTTTTATGTCTCTATGGTCTCTTTACAGTTCCCAAGAAATGAAAGATACAATATAATACCTAAGTTCAATATTTTTGATCCTGCAAAATATATATATATAGATCTATAATTTACATATTTCTATCTGAAGACTACTGAAACATACAGTACAACATTAATGCCACAGATATTTTGTTTCTTACAACGGTTACTGATCTACAGATCCTAACAAACAGTAGCATCATTATTTTATTTCATGCACCCCTAAAGCCCTTTCTCGCTTTTCCTTCATTTGTCTGCCTTGAAGAAATACTTCCAATGAATGGTGAAAGTGCGTTGTTTGTGAGATATGACTGCTCCTGGTACGCCTTGATGAAGATTTGCTTTTATTTTTGCCTAAGACTGTCCCATGGGCACGATGCTTTAAGAGAGATTTCAAGCAGCAATTATGTTACAGGTTTCATATCAAAATACATTTGCAAGCAGCCAGTGCTTGCAAAACAGAATATTGTATATTTCAGTGCAAACATAAAACAATGATGGAGCCATTTAAGTGCAGTTAGAAAATAAAAGTGTCGGATAATATTTAGACTGCGATACAGATGCTAGCTTTGAGCTTCTTTTATTCATACGTTAATGCAACGTGTGTGGGTGACCATTATGACACGGACTAATGGTCTTTCTCATCCATTACTAGCAGTACTCGCAGAGGTTACACCTTTATTTTGCTCAAACCAAAGAAGTGTCATAGAGTATGCATGGGAGCTGTCACTGCCGAGACTCAGAGAAAACTGAATGATGGAGAGTATTAGACGGCCTATACTTATGTTATACAAAACTGCTCCAAATGGAAAGAGGCGCCGAGCTCTGTCAGCTTCCAGCTTTACCAGCTAGTCACGGGCCACGTAGCACATTGCAGACAACAGATAACAAGCAATGTGTGAACAGCATGCCCTGACTGCACCAAATAAAAAACACCCATGACCCATCATTATCTTTTAGAGGGACGTGTCAAAAGCTTTATCAGGGTTTTCCGCTGTTCCTTCACCTTCATGGTCTGGACTTTGATGATTCCCCGAAACTGGTGATTTGCCACTGTCAGGCGGTAAGATGGAAGTGGTAGAACTGTGCTCGCCGTCATCGCTAAACTTCCCTTTCATGGATTCTTGCACAAACTCCTGGATTTCCATTGGCAGTCGCTTGAATTTGTCTTGGTATTCCTGGTCAAGCTCAACCTGCAACTGGAGAGGAGAAAGGCACCATTGACACACGTACTTACTTATACCTTTCAAATCCATAGATAAAACATATTGTTACATGTATTGCCTAATGGAATCAAGAGCAGAGCTGACTTTATAGTTGTCTATTCAAGGAAAAGGGGTGGCTTTTCATGGACACTATGTGCTGTATAGTTGTTAAGAGATACTTAGAGAGAGTGGCATAATAAAGTGGCACAGTATAAGGCAGGGGTCCCCAACCTTTTTTTACTCGTGAGCCACATTTGAATGTAAAAAAGAGTTGGAGAGCAACACAAGCATGAAAAATTCCATGGGGATGTCAATTAAGGGTTGTTGTTGGCTGTTTGGTAGTCCCTTCATGGACTGGTAGCCTACAGGAGGCTCTATTTGGCAGAACACCTGGTTTCTATGCAACCAAAACTTGCCTTGAAGCTGGGAATTCAAAAATAAGCACCTGCTTTGAGGCCACTGGGAGCAACATCCAAGGGGTCGGTGAGCAACATGTTGCTCGCGAGCTACTGGTTGGGGACCACTGGTATAAGGGGACACTGAAAATAAAAGACCTTTACCAAATAAAAATATTTATCACAATACCATGAATAACTTATGTCACATGCCTCAATACACATACCACATTCCAGAGGAAACCATTGTAGTCTATCCCTTCCCCCCCTTAGGCTCACGGTATAATGCAACCACTCCCTCCCCTTGTTCCATGGTGAAGTGATGTATTCTGGGTCTTGAAGTTCTTCTGTTTACCATAGTGAGTGGTACACAGAGATTCTGGAAGGCAGAGGGACTTCAAGTCCCATAATCAATCACTTTACCATGGATCAAGGGGACAGAGGGGTTGCAATGTAGTGGCCTAAGGGGGTGGGGTAGTGAACCCAAAAAGTAGAGCAAGACTATCATGGTTTAACTTCTGTGGAATCAGGTACGTCTGTGTTAAAACAAAATGTATATATTCATTTATTTTTGGAAGTTCAGACAATATTTATGCACCTTTCTTACATAGAACACAACAGAATGTCAAAAAGGGGGGTCTAGTTTCCCTTAATAATTACAGTCTCCAGCCCTTAGAGAAACATATATTAGAAGAAGGTTTAGTCTAATAAAATGCCCATAAAAGGCAGCAAGTTAAATTTGGTAGAGGCAGCTGCTTTTCCAAAAAACTATAGCTCTGTGATAAGCCAGTGATAAGTTTCCCATGCCTTACAGCAACACTTGATGCTCAATACCCTCCATTTCTTAACTCCTGATTATCCCACATAATGGCCATTGGCTGATAAATTGCATAAAGTCCAACACTAGAGTTGGAAGACAAGCAAGGCATAACTACTGTTTATTCCCAAAGGAATGTGTGTAATAGATTGAAAAGGAAGGAAAATCAGAATGTTTTCAGTTATTAAGTGCAGAGACAAGTAGGAGCTACATTTCATCCATATTAACTAACTATCCTACTATATATATCTATATATCTATATAAGCTGCATCTGACAATTATCATTGAACCCTAATACCCACTACCCCTCAAGACAGTTACATTAATCAGACAAGAGTGACCTGGGAACAACATGATTGTGGTGTTGTTTCGATTAACTTGCAGGATCCCTCATATATTGTCCCTTGTGTATAAAGAATTATCTTTGTGCGGAGAGAGACAGGGAGGTCTAAATAGGTATGACAGTAAAGGTTTCAAAGAAAACTATAATTGTCCACCAAAATGTGTGTGCGTGTTGGACACAAATGTGTGTTTTCCATTGGCAGTCTTTTTCTGCACTTACAATATCCCTTTAAATGGACTAGTTGGAAACCATCTTTGAGTCACGTTCATATGTTACTACTGAATAAACGTCAATGTTCTTCTCTTTCTTCATTTCACTGGGACGGGGACAGTCACTATTGGCACGGCATGGGCATTGTAAATGAGCTCTATAATGTCTATATAAAGCGTTGGACTGGGACAGCGAGGCACCGGGATAAAACCTGGTCCTTGTGGCCCCTACCACCCCAAACCTGTTGTCTGCCCAGGACTAAGGAGAGGGGATCCATTTCTTGAGAACCATTATTACCCATCGAGCATGATTTCCTCTCAGATCTTTCTATAATGCCTCTCATTGCAGTATATAAATTGCTCTTTACTAACAACTGTACAAAAACAATGTCAACTTACAGACACAGGTTATCAGCAAATCATTTATATGAAGTAAATGAGGAATTTACCAGAGAGTCATGGTGTGTTAGAAGGTCCACTCAGCAACCGGGACAGAGAGTCAGGGACACAAAGATTAAAACAGAAATTACGTTTTTTTTAATGTCAGACACTAGAAAAGGCATAAAATGTACACAGTTTGTTTTGTCCTATTGTACTAAACATATTAATGTTATTTCTGCTGACAAAGTAGCATGAAATCACTGGAACTTTCTATAAAACGAAATGGAAACCTCATAGAAAAAAACACATTTATCTTGTACTTATTTCCCTTTAAATCAACGTTGTAATCTTCTCCTATTTACAGTTGTATCCAATACAATACAGTTTTAATTAAATCACATTTATGTTCAGTAGAAAAAAGGGGAAAACTGGCAAATGTGCTGATGCTCCAGCTATCGTGGCTCCATAGTAATGCGGATTCCACACAGAGGAATTTGGAAAGAAACAATATTCTCTGGAAAATGCTGCACATAAAGATGAAATATGAGCTCTCAAACCAAATAAATGTGACTTACAGTATATATTACATTTTTACCCTCCAGCACCACCGATATCAATACATACAGGAGAGATAATGAGCTTCATATATTCAGTTACACTCAGCAATGCACATTCCTCCCTTGTAATAAAGGTCTAACTGGGAGGGAGAATTTACCTGAATATATTGTCCTTCTTCTCCAATATCCATAACTGAGGAGCTGCACTATTTCTACACTATTCTACATATTTCTACTATTCCTACATAACAAAGGCAACAGATTTGTTTTGAATAGAACCCACATTTCAGGAGACATTTTCTACATCATTATTAGACCCCGGTTATAAACATGAATGTAAATGTCATGGGTGGACCTTACCCATTAAAGAGAGATAAATGGAGGATGGGGTATACACGTTCCTTGCACCAGTGACTGACACTTACTGACCAAACACCAGTGACTGACACTTACTGACCAAAGTGAACAGCCGGAAATATTCAGTGCAACTTCGCCCGATTTGCACATGAGCAGTTCATGTTGGTGAATCAAATTCAACTGCATCAAGAGCAACTGTATTGGCACCAGAATTCTGGGAAAACGCTGCGTTGTGGGAAAAAAACATGGCGATTCTGCTCAATATGGCACTTTGCTCGCTGCACTTGCGGACGTACACACGGCCTTTTATCCACAAGTAACTGTGATATTCTTCTGCACTGGGGGATATACCTGAGACAGAGCTAACATTTTGTATTTCATTTCCAGAAATTTTGCATAACTGTCCTAAACAGCTTCTTACCTTGTCTTATGCCTCCAAAAGGCTCACAATCTGATTTTATTGCCATGCAGTCAATACATTAGCAACTTTAGTTATTGGTTCTGCTCTGCGCACAACCTAAATAAGTTACTCAGGTTACACCAACTTTTTTGGTGGCTTTATAAAAATGATCCATTATCTTTGTGATATTTCTCCTTTAAGAATCTATCATGCAGAAGCCAAAGCAAGTTATGAGTAAAGATGGGGAATTTAGACACAAATAATCTGACACACGAGGATTAAATGACAGTTGAGAAGCACAAGTATTGTGTGTACAAATAAGTGAAGATTTGCACCCGTAAGACTGAAAAAAAATAGTTGGCTACATAATAAACGAAATCCAAATATTTATTTGAATATTCAAATCTGAGCAAGAACAATTTGTATCCTGGAATGGGAACTCAACATTAAGGGGCACATTCACTAAGCTCGGGTGAATGAATAGAGGGAAAAAAACTCGAAATTCGAGGAGTTTTTTGTGCTTCTCGACTATCGAATTGGCGTAAATTCGCCTGAGTAGAATGATTAGAAAAGATCGAGCGAAAAAAACGCTACGACTATTCGCCCATTCGATAGTCGAAGTACTGTCTCTTTTAAAAATCATTTGACTGCCTACTTCGCCAGATTAAACCTACCGAATTGCTTTAAAAGCCTATGGGAAAGTCCCATAGGCTTTTTTTCTACGTTTTTGATCGAATAAAAAGGCATTTGATTGATCATTCGATCGAATTAAAATTCTTTGATCGAATATTCAATCGCTCGACTATTCGCCGGGCGAATATTCGCCCATTTGACTATACGCCAGCACGTAAATTCGCCCAAATTCTCTATTCGATTCTATTCTCCAGTCGAATTTCAAGGGATTTAACCCCTCGAAATTCGACCCTTGATACATCTGCCCCTAAAGGTTGCGATTTAGTTCAGATCATGAAAAAGTGCTGGGTATCATCTGAATCCAGAACTGAATCTGGATCTGGTATATCCCTGAATGCTGGACCTTGGAGTCACAATGCTAATGGGCTCCTTGTGTTGTCAGTATAATGTAACTCTATTTAACAAGCAACAGCAAATAATTAGCCCTAAAACGCTTATTTATGTATCCACTAGAAAACCCAGACTGAAAGTCAATAGATGGGGTAAAAAAAGTATCTGCTGGTGAGATATTCTTCAGTATGAGGCCGAATGACTCACTATTGTTTCCTATGTTTGACCAGATGTTGGACCTCCAGTAGAGGCTTGAAATGAAGTATCCAACAAACATTGTGTGCAAGTTAGTATATACTTATATATTGGAATATTCCAACTATGAGTTCTAGATGTTTCTCGAGTGATGGGGCAGCACTATGGGTCCCAAAAATGTTTGGTTCCAGCAATAGTTTAAGGCCAGTTTGTAGGCCAAGCAGGCCCATGCCCCTTTCTTAAGTCCTCAAAAAAACAAACAAAATCCAATTATCATTGAGGGCGATGCCATATCATACAACAAGAATAAATAGATTTAACGGCAAAACGGTCCCCCCAATAACAAACTGTGTATTAAAAAAATGTTTAAAAAAAAGCAATGAAAGCATTTGGTGATTATCCCAAGGACAATAGATCATGAACGCTCTCCTTACTGTCTGAATGGCTCCATATTACTAATACTTCAAGGGGTAAATGAAAAACCTGAGTAGAAACATCCAGGGGACCCGTGTGGCTCCACATTGTCTCTGTGTTTGTAATTAACGATGTCTTGCTGTACAGTCATTACTAGAATTACAAGGATGAAAACATAGATGCTTATTGGTGATAAAGCCTCCATGTAATGATAATGGAATGTTAATTAAGCCACCAATAGCGCTTCTCTAATGAGTACAGCAATACTCAGCAGCAAAATCATTTGCCTATTTCTGGAAGATAATCCCATGAATTATATCATTCTGTTTTTGTCAACGTTCTACTGATTTGTTTTATGAAATTCTGACTTTCTCATTTAAGGCCACTTGGACTCATTTAGGTCGTACGGATGATAATTTCTATGAATGTGACAAACTGACAGTTTTATAATCGTTCTGTATGATGTTAGTGGCGTAAAGACTCGTTATCTGAATAATCCAGCAAGAATTCAGAGCACCAGGATGTTGCTTCTGTTTTGAAGAATTTAATTATTTTTGGCTCTGAGCTTAATGTTTCTTTAAAAGAGCAATGTAAAACTATGTCACCCTCCTCCTCCTCATTGTTTTATATAGCGTCACCTACTACTCAGGACCAGTTTTAAGGTAGAAGAGGGCCAGCTTGTCTCAAGAACATGGATTATATAGGGCATATTATAGTGTATAACATCACAAAGTGTTTCACTGTCCATCATGTCGCGCTCCAGCTGTTATTGAGTCACAGGCAATGACTCAGTTACCGGAACATGTGTCCAATGGTCAAGTTTACAGAGTATATTTGAGTTAATCGGATGTTAAGTCACATCAGCAGATGGTCTTGGATAAAGCATTTTCAGTTCATACAATATGTGACCTACTTAAAAGCCCAGCAATCTGTTGCCTGGTATGAAGTCAAGGGACAGAGGCTTTGGTGAAAGTATGTGATTTTCATTCCCACTTTTTAACCTCATTTGCAGCCTAAGGCTTCTTTTTCAAGAAAATCATTAAAGGGATGTGTATTATGCTTTATTCGTTTTTTTCTTTAAATAATTTCAATTTGATTTAAATTTAACCAACCCACTGCTTTTAAATATGTATGTTTATTAATCGTTTCTAAATTCTTTCACAAGGTGAAGAACCTTGTGCCTTGTTTGACCAGATCAGCACAAGACCTAGGCCTGCCAATCTTCTGATCACTCCCCTGCACATAGACGGCAATACCTTGGAGCTAACTGCCTACTTAGACTTCTCATGGAAAAACACATTGGTTAATATCAGTATTTATATACTGATATATATATATATATATATATATATATATATATATATATATATATATATATATATACTTTTTTTATTTTAGTAGTATTTTTAAAAAAAAATGTTTTAGTATGTTGTTTTGGGGGGGGACGCAGACCCAATATGCAATATGGTTAAATATGTTAAATGATTTTGGTTCTTGAATCTAGGAGTCAAAGAATGAGGCAATATAGAAGACTGGAACATCAAGTATGAGGTTGAAAGAACATGTCATTTGGACATATCATACATGGGACCCTCCTGTTGTGCTGAATACAACACCTAGTATTTATCTGTATGTTCAGTATGTGGTTATTTGAACAAAGGTAAATGCCCTCTATGTCCTACCCTTAAACCGGTCTTGCTTAAAGCCAGAAGCATACAAACATGTTCTACCAGCCATGACTGACAGCAAGTGAATGGGAACCATGAGTCCTTACAGATGGTCACATGACATGACCAGCTATACAGGAATTTTTGTAATGGTCATATGAGATAGGCAAGGACATACCAGTATATAGAGTAGGGGTTATCTTTTGAAATGTTATTGACTTTTGCATTTCCCTTGGTGACTCCCAACTTTGCCTTCTTCTAACTGTGCCTGGGACAGAGGGAGACAAGTTGGGAGCCAACTAGATCATAGCACAGGAATCCAAACAATGTTCACTCAATGTCACTAGGAATTATATCTCCATATATACAATATTACTGTAGATCAGGGGTGCCCATAAGGTAGATCGGGATCTTCTTGTAGATCTTTAGTTGGTGATCAGTAGATCTCAAGACACTGTCAACAAACAGCTTGTCTAAATTACCCTTCTGTTTTATTCTTTTTATTCATATATTTATTATGTGAAGGTTACATAAGAACTATATGTTTGTTAAATATAACAATAACCATTTTCTCATAAATCAATATTTAAGTAATATTTTCCTTGGAGCAGAATGCTAACAAAGCTATTATGGATGTAGATCATAATGGGACAACATCATTAAAAGTAGACCTTGCATTAGTAAAGTATGGGCCCTCCTGCTGTAGATGATGCTGGTTTCCAAAAGATCACAATCAGAGCTAAACCTTGGACCATCCTGGTCCCCCTGTTCTTTCCCATTGTCCCAAAGAATCCATGCAATGGAGGACAGGGAATTCCGCTTGTGATCAGCCAACATTCAACTTATATCAAACTTAAAAAAACAATTCTTATAAAACACAAAAAACTGTGTGGGGGTGGGACAGGACATTGGCCATACAATGTTCTTACATAACAAGTCCTTCCAGAAAATAATGAACAGCCTTACAAGGCCTATAGCCATCGGCATTAGTGATTTACTGACTAGATACAGCTCCGTGACTAGGAGGGGACGATAATGAGACACACAGAACTAATTAAGCTTCGCTATTCAAGCACAGTCAGTAACTCTACAATATTCTATTAACCAATATTTTCAGGCACAAATTGAAATCAGTTTTTGATAATGAAAACAAATTAAGAATAAGAGAGACGGGCCTCTCAGCGATTCTGTTGTGGGTTTTGAAAATACACGTTGCACGTGGGCGTTGTGCAGTGTATTATTATAATTAACAATATTTATAACGAGCCCAGAGCTGTACAATAGATGGATGTATACATCAGACTGCATGTAAATATTGACTGATAGAGAGGCCCATGTTAAATAAATGTTATTGTTTGGTAAAGTCAAACAAGCGGCCCAACATGTTCATGACAATGTGACCACAGGGGGAACTGTTTTATTTCATTCTTTTTTCATTTTTTGACTTTCTTAAAGCAGAGATTTTGTAAAATAAATCAATTTCTCTGTACAAAAGACAATTAGTTTAGTTACTATTTACAAGGCATCAAATGAGTCAGAATAATATTTCTAAGACTGAGTTAGCAGACGATGTACAATTTCAAAGCAACATCAATAATTATGCCGGTTTACTTTGGGTGTTATCTTTATATATATATTTATACGGTATATAATATTTGGCAGCCAATGGCTCGTGCAGAAATCCCTCCAGTTTCAAATACACATATTTATTTTGCACAGCTGAGCACATTTTGAAATGAGTTAAAAACTCAATAAAGTAGGTCACTGATATTTTCCTATCCCACTTTTCCTACAGAGGATAGTTTTATAGAAATCATTGGGTATTGCAGAGCTGAACTGATTAGGACATTTCTATCCAAAATATGTTTTCAGCTTAGCCAGTGGTTGAAAAAAAAAATTTGTTCCCAAATCTACATGTGGAGAAAAACAATTTCAGGCTTAAATCAGCTTATAAATTCAACATTCATTTCTATTTATTTTATGCATGTGCTAGAAATTGTTTTTTCTTGAATAAACAAAGCTGATAATATTGCTGATGCTTTTTTGGAGGAAGGTGCCAATAAGAATGAGGCAGTGTAACCGATCGGTACATTAGGTCCACAACAGAGAGTCCTTAGGGTGCTCAAAACAGAGGAATAAAGGAATCCTGAAAGCCAAAAAGTGTAAGATACAGGTTGAATTCTCTTATGAACCTCCTGGTCTAGAACAAGGGACCCTTTGTATACTGGCCGCTGCTCCAGAGGAGAACCAGGAGACACTGTGCTTTTGGCCTGGAGGTTAATAACAGGCTACTGTGATGCAGTTGCATGTAATATCCCAATTAAATTGATGTTTAAGCCTGCCTCCTCTAATACCCTGGGCTGGATCATTGTGTATTTGCCTTTACCAAGCATCCCCAGTATCCAGTCGGAGTTCCTGCCCTATCCTTGTTCCCCAATTTTCTGACTCTACGGTTTTGACTCATGGCTTGTTATCTGGATTGCTGCTTGTCTGCTGTCTGCCCTGACCTTCTGCCTGTTGTATGAACTCTGCTTGCTTGCCGCCTGCTCTCACCTTCTGCCAGTTTCATGGACCCTGCTTGCTTGTTGCCACCTCTGACCTTCTGCCTGTTTCATGAACTTGCTTGCTTCCTGCCTGCCCTGATCTTGTGCCTGAACCTGGACTTGTTTTGTTTGCCACCTGCCCAAATCAACTGCCTTGTATTTTTTCAGTTTTCATAATTATAAAGATTTTATAATGTTTTGTTTAATCATGTAGTTCTTGTCAAGCCTCTGTTTCATCTAAAGTCGACCTAAAGTGGCATCAGGGGAAAGACTTATTTGTGGTTCTAGATAACCTTTCAAAGGAATCATTGATAACAGAGCCGTAACCAGAGGGGGGCGGGCCCTGGTGCGCGACGCGCAGCCGGGCCCCCGCCCCCTCCATCCACGGCGGATTCCAGTGGCGAGCGGGCTGCCGGGGGGCCCTGAGGGGGTACGGACCCTGGTCCGCTTGCACCCCCTGCTCCCTCGGTAGTTCCGCCACTGATTGAGAAGAAAATGTTGTATAGTCTTGTTACAAGGAAAAGGGTTATTTATAAAAAGGGTCTAGAACCCAGATTAATGGCTGAAGAACTTATAGTTCATTTATATGCTTTTTTAATTCAAACTAAATGGCAGATAAACATCTGATCTTCTGATCTGGTAAAATCCCTTATTTCTTATAGCAGGCTCAAAAAAACTCTTTTTGTCAGAATGAGAGGAAATCATCAAGGAAACATTCCTCCTTATGGATGATAAGTTTGTTGAATGAATTGAAATACAAGTAATGGGATTTCAGTAACATTTTATTGTTTAAATTAAATTTCCATTCCCACATTAGCAACTACTTTGGTTTCCACAAAAACTTTTCAAGGTTTTCTAAACAGACCATTGTTACTAATGACCCATAACGTTTAGCACATGTGCAAGTAATTGAACCCCTGGGCTATAGTGACCATAATGTGATATCATTTAACGTCTCTTTTGGCACATGTGCAGTTGTCGCAAACCGAAAGATTGGTCCAACTGTGCATGCGCCATTACGCCGCTCACTTCACGAAGATTACCGAAGAGAAGAAGATGGCGCCCATGAGCTCTGCTGCGCTCACTCCGCATGTGCGGTCACTATTTCAAGAGGGGACAGAATTCTGAGGTAATATTGTGCAAAAGGGAGGCAGGGAGGGGGCTAACGGAGGGGGGCAAGTGGGGACTTAACATCGCAGGGAATTTAGTTCTCCTTTAAGGGCTGCCCTTCAGAGCATAGATCAGGGCATATATGTTTTCTGCTTAAAACACAGAACAGAAATGGTTGTCATTTAAAATGATATTAAATCATTACTGTTCTCAATTTATTCCCTTAAGAAGTAAATGTAGATGCACCAAGACCACGTGTCACGAACGGCACCAAGTTCAGAACAAGTGCTAGGCTCCCGGTCATGGCTCAATCTTCTGCCTTTAGCAACCGCCTTTGGCTTTGGGAGGAGCCCTCAGCTACTCAGGTCTTAATTTGAGAGGAACAAAGCAAGTGTTCTGGACAAGCAAAGGGGCACAATCGTTATCAAGTATTTAGGATGGAAGGCAACACCAACTTCCCAAGGTATAACAAGAATAGCATGGTCAGGCAGGCATGGGTCGGTACGGGCAGAATTCAATCAAGGTCAGATAGGCCAGGTCAGTACAGGCAGTGGTCAAGAATAGGCAGGCAGGGGTCAAAATAAGCAGAGTTCAGCAAAGTCAGACAAGCAGGAATCAAACCAAGAGAGTATTCAGACAAAACCACACCGGGAACTAATCAAATTAGACCTAATAACGGGCAATGAGTTTTGACCTGAGGCCCCGTTAAATATTTAAACTTTTCATCGAAAACCTGATGACGTCATGCTCAAAGTGCATAAAAACCTGGAAGTGGGAGAAACCAGCGTTGGAAGGGAAGGATCACTGTGGCGGGCATCCCCACCAGCCCACTAGATCACCAGGGTGAGTTCACTCCACCCTGGACAGGAAGCTGCATTTAATGAATATAAACACTATAATAAATTTTGTAAAACAGCAATCCAGAAGGCAAAAATAGGAAGTGAGGAGTGCATTACATCAAAGGCTAAAACTAATCCCTAAACGTTTTTCAAGAATATTAATAGTAAAAAGATGCGGGTTTGAGGGTGTGGCTCTTGTAAATAATGGTACCAGTATGGTTGTAACAGATTCTGAAAAGGCAAATGTTCTAAATCAGTTATTCAGTGTATACAATAGAGGAGTCAGAGTTCCCAGACCCACCTTGTAGCTGCTCTGTTAGTTCAGCTCAGTCTAGTCAGTGGCTATGGTTCATAAAGCTTTACTAAAAACTAATGTGAACAAGATGCCAGGGCCAAATGAAATACACCCAAGTTCTAAGAGAGCTTAGTTCAGTTTTAGACAGGCCTCTATTTCTATTTTTCTCAGACTCTCTTTCATCTGGTATGGTACCTATGGATTGGAGAAAGCTGATGTAATTTCTATATTTAAAAAGGGATTGTGATCTCAGCCTGGCAATTATAGGCCAGTAAGTCTGACATCTGTGGTGGGCAAATTATTATATTAAGGCTTGTTAAGGGATCACATTCAAAATGTTGTCCTAGTAAATGGCATTATGAGCAACAATCAGCATGGCTTTATGAAGGATAGGTCATGTCAGACTAATTTGATTGCTTTTTATGATGAGGTAAGTAAGATGCTGGACAGTGGGTGGGGCAGTAGATCTGATCTATTTGGATTTTGCCAAAGCGTTTGATACCGTGCCTAGGGTTGCCACCTGTCTGGTTTTGACCCAGACAGCCCGGTATTTTGAAGGGCTGCCAGGGTCAAAACTTCCTGCCTGGTTTTCCAAATACGGAAAACCTTCATGATTTCCTTGATTGACACTGTGATTGGCCAATCGGCAATCACCGCATCATAGCCCCACCCCTGACATCACAGACACTCCCATCTACATCACGGTCCGTCCCCTGATGTCACGGCCCCGTCCTCCTGCCTGGTCTCTACCATTTCAAAAGGTGGCAACCCTAACCATGCCCCACAAACTACTGCTTTCTAAACTAAGGCCTGTTGGGCTTAAAGGAGAAATCAACCTGTGATTAAATGAAAGTGGGACTTAATACAGAGCCCTGAGGGAGCCCAAGTAGAGAATGTCCCATTAACAACCACCCTCTCTACCCGATCCTTCATTAAAGGAGAAATCAACTTGTAGGGGAAAAAAACCTACCCCCCACCC
The DNA here is from genome assembly GCF_017654675.1 of Xenopus laevis. Lineage (NCBI taxonomy): Eukaryota > Metazoa > Chordata > Amphibia > Anura > Pipidae > Xenopus > Xenopus laevis. The sequence continues at coordinate 1,200,007 of NC_054379.1, forward strand.
CAGGTAGCCCTCCCTCCCTCCTCCCCCCAGGATTCCTGGGGGGAGGATTAGCATCTATTGAACTCACCTCTTGCTTCTTAATCAGATGTTTGTGTTAATAGAATGAAGACTGCCCACTAGCAAATCATCAATAGTTAAAGGCCAGTAACACAGAGAACAGTTTTTAGTTCCTTAAAGCTTTTAAATTCTTTCCATTAGAGACAGTTTAACTGTTGATCAATACAAGGAAGTAGATGTCTGATAGCAACATTTTCATATATGGTATATTAGTGTAACTGGGCTGATTTATTAATGCTGGAGCCTTTGGCCCTGAGAATTTAGTTCCTAAAACTATGCTTGAGTTCCTAAAGTTATGCCTGCTTTCTGCATCTGAATACCTCGGCATGCTGCCATGCTGTGTTTTTTTCCCAACAAAAGAATAAAAATCTTGCCAGCAAGTCAAGGTACTTGGACGCAGAAATCCCACATGACTTTAGGACTCACACTTTGTTTTAGAGGTGCATTTAGAATAAACGTTCAGCACAGAGGCAAAGAGTTTGAGGCTCTCTTTCTTGAAATAAGAGAACGAGAATTAAAGTTTGGCTGAAGATGTTTGTTATTTGTTGTGTCAATATTAAAGGGAGACAACATGTAATGTAACTCCAAAGGTAAAGAGAGTCTAATTGAAGCTATACAGTATATAAAGGGAAAGCTAATAGCTTGGACTCATTCCACTGAATAAACTGCACTGTCATTATGTAAAGGAAGCACTTCATCTCTCAATTTCTTATCTCAGTCAGATCAATGGTTGATTTGAACTGTAAGTAATTGGAATGTAAATAAAGCACAAATACATTATGAGAAGCATGAAAAATAGATGAAGATAAAGTGGTAAAGATATTAATGGAGGAAAGGCTGAATGATTTAAAAAATACTCATGCAATCTTTAAATCAGACCCTCAAGCATGTTCTACTCAATTGCATGGAGGACACAATGTGTGTTTCTCAGATCTGGTGAAAGGATTGAGAATTACGGATGGTCAAGCAAGAGAAGGACTGTGCTGCTTGCTAATAAAGAGATAAAGCAATGACATGCCTATTTACATATTTTATAATGAGGAGGGGAAAAAGTCATTGTACTTTGTCTTAATTGGCTTTGGCCTCCGCACCACCAACACTGGATGAACTGATATATATATAGTTATAAAGTCACTTAACACACAGATACTGTCAGTATGCACTTAAGTGAAGACGACTTCAATTTTCATTTTTAGTCACTATAATAATAACCAATTATTTTTCCAAAATAAATGAGGATTACTTTACCCAACAACAAAATTGCATATGCGACAAACAACTTGCACATCAGTTATTATTATAGTTTCTATAAAGGGCTAACATAACGAGCACTGTTGTACAATGAATGGAGAAGACAACAAATAGTATGAAACAAGTCCAAATGAAGGAACGTGCATAAATCAGGATATGCCAGAAGGTTCTACTACTGAAAGCCTACAGTGTTGGGTTTGGGGCACAACGGTTACATGTTTCAGTGTCTGGTTGCTGGGCTGGTTGGCTACTATCAGTTTGCCACAGTGAACATCAAGCATATCAAAGCTCCACCTCACTCCTTTGAGCAAATTAGTTGGGGGCTTTTTGAACACCAATTTACAGCCGGTCACTGTGTTAAAGTTGAATGTGCAGAATCCTTTAATTCATTTCACCTCAGTTTGGAATTTGCCAACTCACAAGTCACAGCAGAGCTAGTTCATTTCATATAATCAGCGAAAAGAAAAATAAGCAAATGTACCCAAGAGCCCTTCAAATACTCTACGCAACGATGATGCCTACAGAGAAACATCTATAGCATCATGGGACCATGGGAGTGTGGGGCCAACATGTTCTAAGCTTGTTCTCTTCTGACATTTCAATCCCTCCCATCAGAATCAACTGTCCCTTTAACTATGGATCAGTTTGGTAGGGAAGGAGTTCGATAACATAAATATAGTATCCACCTATCCACTAGAAAAGTCTATAACAGCTGCAGTGTTGAACTCCAGAAGAAACAAATGTGCTTTATATAGCATTTGCCTATGTAGCATTTTTTTTCTTCATCAGCTAAAAAACAATATTTTTGAGCTTCAAGTAGAACACAGTCAATGCTAAATAATGATTTCTAAACAAGATGTGTTTCCCACATGGTGCTTAACAATATAAGAAATAGGCACAAAACAAAAGGATCCTGAAAGGCTGAACTAGCAAAAAAGATGACAACTCTTTCATTCATTGCCCCAGTGAGGCCGACAGATACACTTCAGCATAAGGTGGGGGCAAATTATTCAACCTACACAATACTGTACTGAAAGAGATCTCAGAACTTGTAACTGCCATTAGTTAATGGAAGGGCATTTTCCAGTTGGCTTGGGGGCCATAGCATGTAGAAGTGGTGTTTATACAATCAAGCTTACCCCCTCTTCATTGGTGGCTAGTGTCCAAAAGTTGCCCACATTTAACAGCCCAGCCAATGACCAATGTGTATAATATTCACACTGAATTGATATTTAATACTGACCACTTCAACTGTGAAGTCCAGTGTCCCTGATGCACACTTCTATATTACTCACCTGCCCATGTACCATCACCGCATATCTGTATCTGTGAACATTTTACTAAATATAAGCTCCGGTGACCTATATAAAACTCTGCAGCATTATGTCTGTATATGGAAATGGAACACCCGGGCAGCAGAAGTCCCTTCCATTCTATTTCTAGACAAATGTAAGAATATGTAATTCCAGTTGAGAAACATTTATTCTCTCCTCCAGTGCACAAAATGCAGCACATTAGTATGAGGAATATGTAAGGACATCTCACATAATAACAGCAACATAAAAACAGAACCTGGCTTACAATTGCAGATAAAGGGATTTCATTGTTCCTGAACAAGGGAAAATGCACAAATATGTCCCTGATCAAGGTTCCGCCCGCATTCAGAAGCAGCTGAATCTGTTACCAAGAAAACAGATGGTATAGGGCAGTTCTCACTGTAATATTTATATCTCTGCTGCTAGAGCCATACATAATAGAGCCATACATAATAGAGCCATACATAATAGAGCAAATACATAATAGACAGTCAATTCATCATCTGGTGTTACAAACATGTACAGGAATCAAGCGACTGCCAATGGGCTAGACAGGGGGTGAAGGGGGAATTCTGAATGGTTTAAATGGAAAGGGGTCCAGATGAGCAAATAAGCATACCCTCTGCTCCTCACAGTACATGAATCCTAACCCAAATTCCATATCCAGTAACTGTCGCTGGTGGTGATTACATATCTAATGCCACTGACTGCAAGACACTATACTGTAACCAGATCTATCATTATAGAGGGACAACATGGTCCCCACAAGTACCTGGGCGCAAGCACCCTACGTTTTACATTTGCAGTTTCTTTTTGGTCTGGTAATGCAGCAGAGCATGTACCAGTGAAATTTCCAAGAGGAGCAACTATATAATCTGTATATGACTAGCAAAGGTAATCAACAAAATGTAGCTTTAGTTTCTATCCTTTCCTTATGGATTCTTCATCTCCAGCCTCTTTTCATTACTGTTTGCACCCTCTCATCCCCACCATACACTCTTTCCACCGCTCAACCAATGTCCCTTGATTTCTTCCTCCACATTCTTTTCAACCCCCTGTATGTACTTTTCACCTTCCATCCATGTCACACCCTTACCCCCATACATTTTCATTATTATTTCTTTCAGCTGTGCAAAAGTCTCCTTCTCATCCATTCAGCTGCATATGTTATACTGTATATGATGACCTCTCTCATGAGTATATCTCCATGGTAGGATGGTAGGTCCCATTACTATGTAAATGATAAATGTTCAAGGCCATGGTGAGTGTCACAGTTCATGTTACACATCTGATATATACCTATAATTATTTTTCCCTACAGGAACTTAATACCTACAACCTATTTTATTGTGTAGTATCTAGAACATCTAAATGCCTCTTCTCTTACTATTTTTAGAGATAATTAAAAGTATATGTACAGATCTACAGAATAATGTATTTACAATATCCACTGAAATGGAAATTGAAGGCTTAGGAAGGAAGAATAGTCCCATAACCACATTTGATTTAAATCCATTTTGCTTAAGACTAATGTTTTTCTTGTATTATCTCTGTTCCTCAAAGGTGGAGGTTCTCAGAGTGCTGCTCTTTATTTGCAATCTGGCAATGATGACGTATAAGCTGCCCATGTGACCCATGACATCATTGAACTCCTTGCACCCCTTTGAGTATGTGTCAGTCTGTATCTGTATAAAGTGATAAGTGTTTTGAAATGTAGCAATGTAGTCTGGCACAGATGCTATAAAAAGAGGAAAAACCATAGGACCTCAATTATTTGGTCTAATTCTGGGTATACAGGCCCAGATCAGCAAGAGCTTGCCTAGTATCTGACTGTGTGTTCAAGTCTCAATTAATGTTTGGAATTTGTTAGGAACTAGCTAAATGGGTCTTCTGCCCAAACCATTTTCTGACACACTGTAGATTGGCTAATGATCTACAAATTTGGCTGTCAAGTTGAATCCTTATTAATACCACTATATATCTACACATAAGACACCCTCCCCAATGTGCCTTTTTTAGAAAGTGAGACTTGAAAAAACCCTGTTCCAGAATACCAGCAACAGGTAACCACTGAAAACCAGAATGTGTCAATGCATTTAGGTGTTACATAGTTAAATTGGGTTGAAAAAAGACAAAGTCCATCAAGTTCAACCCCAAATGAAAACCAAAAGTTAGTCTGGCAAGATCTATTACACATAAAACCATGCTGGCACAAACTCATAGTATTATTATTTGCTATGAAGTCCACTATCTTATCCTTTATTAACACTTTGAAAAGCTTTCCTACCACTGACGTCAGACTAACTGGCCTATAGTTTTGAGGCTGAGAACGGGATCCTTTTTTGAATAGAGTCACCACATTAGCAATTCGCCAGTCTCTCGGCACTATGCCAGATGTCAATAAATCTTGAAAAATTAAGTAAAGAGGTTTGGCAATCACAGAGCTAAGCTCACTAATTACCCTGGGATGAATACCATCTGGCCCTGGACCTTTGTTAATCTTAACATGTTCTAGTCTATTTTGAATTTCTTCATGTGTGAACCATGCATCATTAGTTGTATTACTAGAATTGGGACTATTAAGAAGGAAACCTTCATTAGCTAATGTAACAGCGAGAAGGTATCTCTGTAGTATGAAACAGCTAGAAAGTATCTCTATAGTAACAGCTAGAAAAGATCTCTGTAGTAACAGCCAGAAGGTATCTCTGTAGTAACAGTTAGAAAGTATCTTTGTAGTAACAGCCAGACTGTGTTTCTGTAGTAACAGCTAGAACGTATCTCTACTACATGAAGCTCTGGGAAACTCTCATTAAATAAACAAACAATAACAGGAATTAGCATTGATATTTAATAAAGAGAAAGTATCTTTATATGAAGGCAGCAATCAAATGGCAGCAGCTGTTAGACAGAGAAGGGTGGAGGAGGCATATGTTCCATTGAATATAATGGCGCATGAACTTGGAAGCTGAGTGCTGATATAACCATAAGAGCATTGTGTTTATTCAGTGTGACATTTCCTTTCACTGGCACTTTATCACAATATCAATGGTGGGAAAAGGCATTTTACAAGAATAGTGTCACCCTTGGCAAGTTCACCAGAAATCGTTTATTATTCTGCTCATGCAGCAAGTAATGCGCTGGCATGGACAAAAAGGTCAGAATAAAGTAATCATTAAAGGAGAACTAAAGCTAGGCTACAACTATTACACCTTATATTTTGTTCTTCTGTATCAGCCCAAGGCAACCACAACCCTTTAACAGTAAAGATCTGTGTCTCCAAAGATGCCCCAGTAGCTCCCCATCTTCTTTTCTGCTGATTCACTGATTCACATGCTCTGTGCTGCTGTCACTTACTGAGCTTAGGGAGCCACTCACAATATACAGTACACATAGAATAGAAATGTCACAATATAAGGCTGATTAGTAATTAATACACATAATTACTACATGGCAGCACAGAAACCAGTGCAATTAGCATCAGAATTGAATAATCAGCAAACCTGTAGCATCAGCTTATATTACAGCCAGGGAAGCTCATTTTCTGCTGGATAATTAGTGACGAGCCCTAAGCTTAGCTTCTCAACAGCCAATCAGAGCCCACTGAGCATGTGAGTGTCACAGACACTCAATAGGTGCCACCATAATGGATTTCCCAATGCAAGTCTGAAGAAGAACATTTTTCTCTCTACATCTACATTATTATACAAAATAATACATATTTTTGGATGGGTAAAATAGAGAAAAGAAGGAAAAAAAGAAACCATACAAGACTAAAAAATGTGATTTCCTTGATCATGTGACCTAAAGTTAAGTGATCTTAAGGGTTCGGATTTGGTTTGGTCAGACACTTGGATTTGGCCAAATCCTCCTGAAAAAGGCTGGGATTCAGATGAACCCAGGAACCAAGTCCAAGATATTAAATATGGGAAAGCAACAAACTACAGAGGGTGAGGCTGTGTACAGTTTTTTTTTAGATTATACTCTAGTTCAAAAGATGAATGAGTCCAGTCACAGAGGCGATGCCTGAGCTTGCAGCATACATAGAATTAGTTGGATGGAGCATGGGAAATACGTGTAAGGGGCAGATTTACTGAGGGTCGAATATCGAGGGTTAATTAACCCTCGATATTCGAATGCCGAATTGAAATCCTTCGACTTCGAATATCGAAGTCAAGGATTTAGCGCTATTCCTAAATTTGAACGATCAAAGGAATAATCGTTCGATCTAACGATTAAATCCTTCAAATCGAACGATTCGAAGGATTTTAATCCATCGATCAATGGATTTTCCTTCGATCAGAAAATTGTTAGGAAGCCTATGGGGACCTTCCCCATAGGCTAACATTGGCCTCGGTAGGTTTTAATTGCCCAAGGGGGGTCGAAGTTTTTTATTAAAGAGACAGTACTTCGACTATCGAATGGTCGAACAGTCGAACGATTTTTACTTTGAATCATTCAATTCAAAGTCGAAGTAGCCTATTCGATGGTCGAAATAGCCATATTCGACCATTTGAAATTTGAAGTATTTTTTCTTGTAATCCTTCACTCGAGCTAAGTAAATGGGCCCCTTATTGTAGGTTAGGTGACATCAGTTAGTTTGTTGTAGCATAATAGTATGAGTTAGTTGGATGGAACATGGGAAATACGTGTAAGTGTAGGTAGAGTTGCATGAGTCCGTTGGTTGCATTAGGCAGTTGATGGGGCACATTGGTGAACATCAGAAATCTCAAAACTGAAAAGAAATGTATTTTAAATAGTGGAAATATCTGTGTAAATGTAATGATCTCATTGTGTTTCTATATTCCATATATTCCTCCTTTAACCTCACCTCAGTATCAAGAAATAATCATTTTTGCTTTTATTGCTAAGTAAACACTTCAATGTGTTTTATAAGTGACGTTATAAGTGGAACACATCGGATGTTCAGTGTCATTTTCACAATAATTAACTCTTTTTCCATATAAAAACCTGTGCCACAAGAGGATAAAGTCTATTTTTGCATCAAATTCAGGCCCCACTTTAAAGGAATAGACTTGGTTTCCCAGAATGAGCTGTTGAGCAGCCAAGAATCCACATACATTTGGCCATACAGTGTATTTTGTTTGTAACTGTATATACTATGGAATATTCCCCTACATTGGAATTGACCTGTTAACTTTCCAATTGTCTATTAAAATGTCACGGTCGGCACCCAACACCAGAACAAATGCCAAGCACCCTGGTCTTGGCTCGTGCTTCACCTGTAATGTGACCGCCGTTGGCCTCGGGCTACTTGGCTACTTGGATGCCACCAGGACTTAAACGAGAGGTGCAAGGCAAGAGGTTCTGGATAGGCAGAGGGGCACGACTGTTAGCGAGAGTCTTTAGACCAAAGGTCGTGGTACAAGACGTTAGGCAATAGAGTAGTCAGATCAGGTCGAGGCAGGCAGAGAATATGCGTAGTCATTCAGGCAAGGGTCAAACCAGGAAGTCAATCAGAAGGTTAAACAGAATCGGAGTCTGTAAACAGGCACGGGACAGGATACAGAGAGTAGAATCGTCAAAGCCAGGCAGGGGTCGCAACAGGAATCAATAACAGGTTCAAAACAGATTTAGCCTATCCAGAACCTCTTGCCTTGCACCTCTCGTTTAAGTCCTGGTGGCATGCAAGTAGCCACCAGGAACAAACTCCTATAATGGGCAACGATTCTAAACCTGAATGTCCCTTTAAACATTTGAATTTTGCGCCTATTGCGCGCCGACGTCATGAGGTCAGTGCGCATGCGCCTTTAAATAGCAAAGACGTGCGGCGCGCGCGCCTTAGGAAGAAGGAAGAGGATTGCGTGGCAGGCGTCCCCCCACTAGACCACCAGCGTTAGTAACTTTTATTACATAAAGGGCTGATAGGGAAGAGGCATGTTACCTGAATTCAGTTTGGGATCAGGCTAAAGGCGGCCATAGATGCAAAGATCCGCTAGTTTGGCGACATCGCCAAACGAGCCAATCTTTCCCCGATATGCCACTAACGCAATGGGCTCTGACCAGACGGTCGGGACAAAATCAAACCTGTCCGATCGACCAAATGATCGATCTCCGCCAGACGAAAAATGTCGGGACTCTCCACACACGGTCCGAAATCCGTACGAATCTTCGATTCGTACGATAGGATCTTTGCGTCTATGGCCACCTTAAGGAATCAGAGCGTCTCCTGATATCACATAACTAAGTGGTTCCGGTTTCCTTTAAACTTCCTTTAAACCAAGAGAAAGATGAGTGAGAGCCGATCTCCACCAGTGTCATTTCATGGTCTGACATCTGGCAAGTCAACTCCTCACAAAGACTGGTCAATATTTCTGATCTATGGAATACATATTTGATGACAAATAAAAGAACATAATAAGCGACTGCATTGACTGCCATTTTTTTTGCGATTTATCTATGGCCCCAGCAGATCAATATGATGTAATTCAAGCCCTATCATCGACAGCGGCATGGGAATGAATGGAAAATATAGCTCTAATTATAGGAATCTGTCTTTTTAACAAATCCAATTAACGTTACCAGAACGATGTTCTCAGGTCTTGTCACCGTGAAAATAAATGTAATTGGCAGAGGTAAATTGCATGTGTATTGATCATTTCTATGAGCTTTTACAGGTTTTGCGGAAGAGCAATAGAGCAATTTGCTATGGAGGAAATTTAAGAACAATCACCAAAACATCAACACAAACGTATAGTGTCGGCAGCAATGTTGTATCACTTGGCTTTAAGCTCAGGTAGTAAAGAGCAACTAAGAGCAGGTTCCTTCTGCCCAAGTAATAACAATTCAATTGAATTGTCAAATAAGCTTCTGCTTCTCATTAGAGGTCACCTGCCTGTTTATAGGAGCCGTTTCACTACTGACACAAACAAGATGCTATTTATATATATAAATATATATATATATAAATATATGCTGCAAAGCATTTTGTCTACATTTCTAAAAAAATGAAGAGTTTTTTCCAGGAGGCTTATACAAGGGCACAAACTGTATATAAATGTAAACTATGAGAGTGGAGGTTTTAATGGCAACTGACAGATAAACTGACAGATAAACTGACAGATAGAGAGGGATGAATATATGGTTTGACTAACAACAACTGCTCATTTGAAAGAAAGAAGCCCTACAGGGTTTGGAAATGGAGGACAGACGAGGGAAGAGACTGAGGTTCAGGAAGCCTCTTGTACGTCATGCAAAATTATACTTTTATATTCACTTTTTAAAGAGAAATTGCACTAGTGGTTGGTTCCTATAGTAAATTCTGGTTATACAGACGTCCAGTGTGCAATGGGGAATCAGGGAAGGAGAAAAAGTACATGGGGCTAGACATATTGTCAGTTTCCCAGCTGTCCCCAGTCATGTGACTTGTGCTCTGATAAACTTCAATCACTCTTTACTGCTGTACTGCAAGTTGTAGTGATATCACCCCCCCCCCCCAGCAGCCTAACAACAGAACAATGGGAAGGTAACCAGATAGCAGCTCCCTAACACAAGATAACAGCTGCCTGGTAGATCTAAGAACAGCACTCAATAGTAAAAACAAAGTCCCACTGAGACACATTCAGTTACATTAAGTAGGAGAAACAACAGCCTGTCAGAAAGTAGTTCCATCCTAAAGTGCAGACACAAGTCACATGACTGGGGGCAGCTGGGAAACTGTCAATATGTCTAGCCCCATGTCAGATATCAAAATTGAATATAAAAAAATCAGTTTGCTCTTTTGAGAATTGGATTTCAGTGCAGAATTCTGCTGGAGCAGCTCTATTAACTGATGCATTTTGAAAAAAACGTGTTTTCCCATGACAGGATCCCTTTAACCCACAATTGTGACGTCTACATCAGCATTAAACCATTCAGCTCTGAAACTTGGAGAAGGCCTGGAAGGAGAATGTAGAGTTTTGCAAAACATACTGCACACTTGGATGTTCACTCATTTCATAAAGTGCTGAATTAGAAAATAACTAGTAACTAGGTGAGCGATCATATGTGTTTACTATTCCACCTTAGAGCAGAGGCCTGTGCAGGGGAGGAACATTATTATTAGTCAGAGATATTGTGAATGAGGAGAAGAAGCAGTTATTGAAGACAAGCAGTTCTGTGCCTATTCCCCGCTATATACACAAATACATTGTGAGTGCTACTGTCAGTCTGAAATCTCTAATCCCAAAGATTTATTTATTATTCAGATGCCCCTGACCAAAATGGCACTAAATATTCAGTATGTAATGTGTTCAATAAAAGGAATGCCATTTATAGCCATGCAGTTAGTCTGTATAGCTGCCAGAATGACTCTGCCACAGTTCTGCATACGGGAATAAAACTCAGCCCATAGCTCATGAGACATGTATGATGAATGGCTCTTATTTAATAATATCTCCATTGCAGCCACTTCCTTACACATAATACTCCCAGGCTGGAGTGGAAGGCACATTGACAAGCGCATACAGCACAATAACCCAGGAAATGTCATTTATTAGGCTCCTTTTCCCATTATTTAAATGCTACTCAATATATAATCTGTGATTTGATGATAACATGATGCAAGTCTTGCACACAAACAATCTGCAGCTTTCCAGCAAAGCAAATTATATGAAATTGCAAAAAGCACTTTAGGCTCTCAGCTCTAAACACAAGGATATTTATTTCAAGGCAGAATTGCTGCGAGGGAATCCAGCTCACTGTACGATTAGGCTTTAAAAATAATCAAGGAGAGTCTTTTTTGTCTATTATAGATGGAGAACAATCCACATGTGAATCATTATTTAAGCTAATGTGTGCCAACACAAGGAAAGTCTTCTCCATGGCCAAGTCCAAGGCAATGCTTGGTAACAATAAACCAAGAACTTTCCATATCTGCCCTAAATTCATCCTCTTGCCTTTGGTGTTATCCATAGCAACATCAATATTTCCTAAATCTGGTGGCTGGATCCCATCAGAATGGAAATAGGCCAACAGCTCACCATTGTGGCCAAGAACATAGACACATAAACTGTTTGAATAGACAACACCAGCAGAAAGGGCAATTGTCTCCTGATAAAAGTGCTGCTGGTTTGTGAATGTGATTGGAACCTTAGATTGTAAGCTCCACTGGCAGGACCTGATTTGTGGAGAGGCCATCAAGGCCCGGGCCTAGCAGGATTTTAGGGGGCGGCATGCTGCCCAACCACATCCATATTGGTTTCGGAAACACTGGGGAGGTGCAGGAGATACGATATTTTTTAAAATTTCCATTGCTCTGGTCCAGATGATGAATAAAAGGGAGGGGATGGGGCAACGAACAACAGCGGGCCTAGGGGTGTCTGCTATGTAAATCCGGCCCTGTCCACTGGAGCAGAGACTGATGTGAATGATGAATTGAGCCTGTTGAAAACTGATTGCTTGCTGATGGTTACACCTGCTCTTTAAGGGGCAGATTTATTAAGGGTCGAATTCAACATTCAAATTTGAAATCTGAATTTTCGAGGTTTTTATATTGTCAAAACTGTCAAATTAAACTAGGGAGTTAATTAAATTCCATTCCAGTTTTTAAAAAGATCCACATTCGAGATTTATCATACCCTTTAAGAACTCAAATTCGACTATCCACCACCTAAAACCTGCTGAATTGCTGTTTAAATCAATCGGAGATGTCAAGGGTCAATTTGGATTTGTTTGCAGCCTTCCTGACATTTATGTTTTTTTAATAAAAAAACTCGAATTGAATTTTTTGGGTCGATTACATTCATCTGAGTTTAAAAAATCTGATTTTTCAAATAAATTTCGATTGGTCGAATTTCGAGTTTATGGGAGTTTTTAAAAGCTCGCTTCAATTCGAAATTTGACCCTTGATAAATGTGCCTCTAAATGTAGAACATATGTCAGGGGAAGTAGCATATATATATATATATATACTCTTCATTCATATACTTGTACATGCAGTACTGATCCTTCAAAGAATGTATTAGAGGGTCAGACAAGGAGCAATACAATAACAGAACATGAATAACTACATACAATACAACACAATTACATTCAAGAGCAAAGATACAAGAGGAAGGAGGTGTCTGACCTGTAGGGGGAACACACAAGCCCTAGGTATGTCTGATATTAGAAATTCAAAATTCAGTTATTTTAAAACCTACATTTCATCTCTTTTACAATAGATAATGAAATAAGTCTCTTCCACACAGAGATCCTATGCAATTCATATGTGCAGAATGGACACCTAATCCAGAAGGAGCTAAATCACCTACACTAATGTGAATATATAAATAGTCAGATATTCTTCCTCTATGGGGAAATGAGAGGCCCAGGGCCCCTATATTATATATAATTACATAAATAAGGGATTATATGATAGACGATATTATGAAATTATGTTCTTCTCCCAAGGGACCCAGAAGAAATGCCCTTTCCCCCTACATTAAAACCAGCGCTGATGCCAAATGTAGGACAACTGTAGGATTTGTTTTGCCCCAAGCTGCCCTATTATTTGGAGCCCCGTGAATGACTCGACCAAACCCCCATAATCGTGTACCTCTGGCAGCAAATGCCTTTCTAAGATAGAAGTAATATCTATTGGATTTTTTTCTACATATGGGGGATTAAAAATAATAATTGCTGATGCAGTCACCCAGGGCTAGTGAGAATTTGCTGCTCGTGTTTAGGATTTGATAGGAATTAATTGCTCACTGTGATGCTCAGATAATGTGAAGTTTCCTCCTCTCTGGCAAAGCCTCTGGGGTACTGACCCATCAATTGATTTTTCTTCATTCTAAGTTACAATTCCCCACAAACTGCTGAATATAATAAACAGATCTGCTGTGACATAAGTCTTTTCACTGCAACATCCCCTGTTCTGCTGCAGCGGCTGCAGGAAAAAACATGCGCTTGGCTCTTTAACCAGACAAAATAGAGTTGATGAACAGCACCCTCTGCTGGTCCAATCCCATGCACTGCTGTATCACCAGTCTGAACAGAACCAGACGATCGAGCCGCTACTACAGCTTGCAGGTACCACAGACAGGCCACAAGGCTGACAATCTGATCCACACTAGCCAGACCCCTGCACACAGTGTTACCCCCACCCAGTTAATGGCACAGGCCTGGTGGCATTTGTTTTTCCTAGATATACCTTCATTATTTTATTCTATGTATGTAATTCATGTGATGTAGTTGTATAATCACATTTACTTTACAGTGCTACGCAATATGTTGGCGCTATATAAATACATGTTAATAATAATAATAATTATTCATATGCTTGTAAAGTTTAGTTTAGATATAATGTGGCTTCCATGGAATTGATTCAAGTCAAGAGCAGAAGGGCAGAGGGTAGAAACAGCCAAAGATTTCAATAGCAATTTACATGAATGTATATGGGAAAGTTGCTTAGAATGATATTCTCTATTATTATGCAATAGACAATTTAAGGGTGAATATCCCTTTTACAGTTAGTTTCCCCCAACCCCACCGAGTCCCATTGGCAATGCTCTTGTGCCACCATTTATTTCTCAATGTATTTCAGTGAAGGAATATTGTGCCAGGGATTGATGTGTTGGCAGGTGCTGTACAGGGAGTCAGTAGAACATAAGTGTAGGGTGTTTATGAACAAGAGAATATTTATTTTCCACCAGACAGCAGGTAAACATTTCAACGTTGGCTTTTTTTCAGTTCAATAAAATGTTGAACTTCATCCTTTTAGAGCTGACCTATCAGTCCCGGCACACAGAAACAGCAACGCTTGAACATCTGTGCAAGTTCCAGACAATGGGCAGCTCCAGAACACACAATACAGAACTTTCCCTTGACTAGAGAAGTCTCTACTGCGGGACACAACAAGGGACTTACACGAAGAGAGAGAAACAAAGGGGCTCATTTATGAGAGAAAGTGCGACATCTCAGGCACAGGTTGCCATGTTTTTTTGCCCACAATGCAGTGTTGATCTTACCAGTGCATAATATCACAATGCAGAGGAAAACCATTGCTACAGTAGAAAAACAGGGTGAGTCCTATTACACCTCATCAGCTGAATCCACAAAGAATGCTGCGTTGGTACAAAGTGCAGTTTTCGTTTAAAACAAAAAACGACAGTAAAGGCACCAAAATGGCATCCTTGATGGACACTACACTGCGACTTTACACAGGGCCCTTATATTCAGCTCCATATTCAGCCTCAACTAGGAGCACAAGTCTGAGCAGGTATCACCATCATCATCGCATGCTGGGTTGAAGCACAATACTGTAGTAATACAGACGCCTTTGTTAGAGACATTGAGAAGAAACAGGACACTTTACCTTTGGTTTTTCATCCAGTATTTGCTGACGGATCTCCTTGTGCTTTTCTATCAGTTTTTCTTGCCGCTTACTCTGAGCATCTTCTAACTTAAAGTCAAACAACACAGACAGGGAATTTAAGTGCAATCTTTTATTTCATTTACTGATTCATTTAGAAAACTTTTTTACCCTTGAGCCACATTCAAATGTACAGTAACAAGAGTTGGGGAGCAACACAAGCATGAAAAAAGTTCCTGGAAGTGCCAAATAAGGGCTGCGATTGATTATTTGTAGCCCCTATAAGGACTGGCAGCTACAGGAGAGTCTGTTTGGCAGTACAACTGGTTTTTATACAATCAAAACATCTGTAAGCCTGGAATTCAAAAATAATCACCTGCTTTGAGGCCACTGGGAGCAACATCCAAGGGGTTGGGGAGCAACATGTTACTCACGCGCTACTGGTTGGGGATCACTGATTTAAAAGCAACAATTTAAGCAGCACAATACAGTGAGACTATAGTGCAATGACATTCAATGCTGGTGAGAGATTTATATTGCACATTGTCCTTTTTCATTCCTGAAATGTGAGACTTGCAGCACTTTGTATCTGGGAATGGGACAACATAGCACATCCCCTGTCTTGTTACTGGGCCTGCACCTCTTCTTAGATCCCTTTACACATGTTGCAGCCACAAAATTTCTATATGTACGGCTTGTACAATTAATAACAGTGACTGATCCACTCAATAAAAGATGCAGAGAGACACATAGTGACAGTCATTGTGGTCACCAACTGATAGAGCGAAATAACCCTCTCTCAATAGGAAACTTTAAATATTAAACTCATAGATATTTCCAGACATGAGTATCTGCAATATTCATCCACACTCAAGCTGTATTTATAGGCCCATTGACCTCATGCTGGAGAATAGACCATTTGTGGTCAGAGGGCTTTCATTTATTACAAGCACTAATTGTAACACATATATTCTACTAGATGCCATCTCTTCTTACCAATTGATATTTTAGTTTGCCAGTGTTTTTAATTAAAGTGCCTAATAATGAAGAGTTACTAGAAATCCACACATTATCCCAGTTGATTGAATTTTGCGCATGACAAATCCTGCCGGAGGTTAGACGTGCCTGGTGCGCACTCTGAAAACATCTAATAATATTGGGCTATTTTAATGTTCTTGCCCCCAAGCCGTCCCTCTGATTTCAGAAGCACTGACTGTAAGGAGTGAACGGGAAATAATATTCCTTGAACTTTCCAATATTAGGAAAGTAGATTAGAACAGACATTTTCACCCCAGTATAACAAAGCTTAGAACATTACTTTACTCTTTGTTACATAACACTCCTGGCAATGTGTCCTGGTATCGCCTTTATGAAGGTTGGGAATGGTTTTTTTTTGGAATTTTTGGCATTTTTTAATTACAGTTTAATTAAAGCTGCACAATGTTCTTCCAAGGAGAGGATGTGACTGCCATGTTTGGAATCAGCAAGGAATTCCTCATAATGAGACATAACTGGAAATGCTGTACAACTCATTACTCTACCCCAGCGCTGTCCAACTTCTCTTCTACACAAACACTCAGGTTCTTTGGGGATGTCCTGAACCTAATCCAATAAATTTCCCCCTCTTAGTTAAAGGGATCCTGTCATCGGAAAACATGTTTTTTTTTTCAAAACGCATCAGTTAATTGGGCTACTCCAGCACTGAAATCCATTTCTCAAAAGAGCAAATTCAATTTTGAAATCTGACATGGGGCTAGACATTTTGTCAATTTCCCAGCTGCCCCCGGTCATGTGACTTGTGCCTGCACTTTAGGAGAGAAATGCTTTCTGGCAGGCTGCTGTTTTTCCTTCTCAATGTAACTGAATGTGTCTCAGTGGGACCTGGATTTTACTATTGAGTGTTGTTCTTAGATCTACCAGGCAGCTGTTATCTTGTGTTAGGGAGCTGCTATCTGGTTACCTTCCCATTGTTCTGTTGTCAGGCTGCTGGGGGGGGAGTGATATCAGTCTAACTTGCAGTACAGCAGTAAAGAGTGACTGAAGTTTATCAGAGCACAAGTCACATGACTTTTTTATATCAATTTCAAAATTGAATATAAAAAAATCAGTTTGCTCTTTTGAGAAATGGATTTCAGTGCAGAATTCTACTGGAGCAGCACTATTAACTGATTCATTTTGAAAAAACATTTTTCCCCATGACAGTATCCCTTTAATATATACCTTTCTATTAAATCCAGTGAAATACTGTATAGTGTGTGTGAGTAAAGGGGTTGCCTTGTAAACCCAGTAATTTATTAGGATTAAGTTTACTAATATTAAGAGGGACATTAACCACCTCTCCAATTCTCCCTTTTGTTGCCCCGGCTTAATTAGTGATGCAAGAGGCTCTACACCAATAAGACTCATCTTGCTCTTGTTTATCTTATAGAAGTGTTTGAATGATGATATTTCACTATAATGTAATAAAACAAGGGGATATATAAAGGAGTTTGGTGCTGGAATGAATGTATAATCATGTGCTGCTAATAAGCTAGAGGGACAGGCACATAGACTTACTGTGAGTGACAGTCAGCGTTGCTATGGGAACTAAAATGGTAGAACTGGTAGAAAAGTGCCCATAGCAATGCTAAACTGTTCCAAAAAGAACTCAGACATCTCCTTACACTGATTTGCCTATGAGCTCTGCCATTGCCATTGAGGCCAATGTGAGCTGGAGGTCCCCCATAATTCTGTGACCTTTATCATAGCACTCGGTTATCATAGCACTCGGTGGTGTCTTTGTGCTTTTATATATTCCCAGAACATCTCTGTGACTTCTACTAGTAATAATGTGTTTCCCTTTACTTCTGTAATGTTGCAGAATACAGAAATATTTACCCTTTTAATATATTGCACCACTTCTTGGATATAAGAGCGAATCATTTCCGTCTTCTCCCTGTAAGAAACACAAAAATCAAACGATGAAGATGTTTGGAAAAGTTGCTGGAAAAAGCTACACTTACACTTTGGGGTATATTTATCAAAGAGTGAAGTTAGAGATCGCCACCTCCTTTAGAGTGAAATTCCGCAACACTCAATTCATCTCTATGGGATTTTGAAAGGCGTATTTATCAAAAGATGAACTTTCACTTTCACCCATTGATAAATATTCTTTTAAAAATCCCTCTAGTGGACTGTGGCGACCTCTAGCTTCACTGTTTGATAAATATACCCCTAAATATTGTATACAGCGTTGCACATTCAATGGTATATGTTGTATTTGAGCACATGGTAGGTAACCTTGTGGAAGCTCCATCAGCATCTAAGGCTTTGGGTTACTTCCACTATGGACGAACCTTGGGATTCATTATCAGAATTTGGTTTTCTAGTGCCATGTATTTTCCCTTGGCAGCAATTCTCCATGGTTATAACTAAGGTAAAGCACTGCATATCTTGTTGGCGCTATATAAATAAATGATGATGATGATGGTCCAAGTGCACCCTGGGATAGGAAACACATTCAGAGTGCAGCAGAGATTGGCAGGGCAAGTAGAACCACCCAAAAAGTAACAACATGCTTAGCGTATGTGCCATACCACTTCCATTGAATGATATATATATCAAGCTCTCTCACTGTTAGACCTCGGTGAGACCAGGCTTAGACCTATTAACCCATGCCTGGCTGCTGATTAATCCTATTAATGCTCATGGGCATGAGAGGTAGGGCTGCCATTTCTACAGTTTGGATAAAGAATACTCACTCTTCCATTTGATTTTTATCCTTGGACTTTGTTTCTGTGACCTTTTCTTGTCTTTTCTTATCCATTTTCTTCTTCAGCTCCTTCTTTTCCCTGTTGAGTAAAATTCAGATGATATGAAGATCAAATCTGAAGTACAACTACATGTCTTTATCTACATTCTTACAAAATAAGGTTTTTACTTTTCACAGGTTTCTTTGAGCTTTTTCAGCTGGTTGCTCTGGCATTCCTCCGCCACGTCGGTCAGTTTCTGTATTAACTGGAAGGGAAAGAAACAGTTTCAATTGGAAGAACATTTGATCTAATATATATATATATAACATATTTAATCATCTAATCATAGGCTGTGTATAAATCAGCTTGTGATTGGCTGGAGTGTCCTTTTAACTCTCCAGCCAATCATGGGACACTTGTTAATTTCCTTTTAGTCATATAATCTGTATATCTAAGCAATAAGCCATAAATACAGTGTATAACAAAACTGCTCAATGTTAATTTATGGACTTAGTCACAATATAGGCACACAAAGGAAACTGAAAATACTGGAAGAATTAGCCCACACAAATGAAATCTTTAATTACGAATTGTTGTTTGGTCTAAATCAAAGGTACTATTCATCAGTGCAATACCTTGTAGAGAAACCATTGTCTTAATAATCTTTTGAAAAGGTGTGAACTTGAACAAATATTAAATGAAACTGAGCCCGGGGGGAAACTTTAATTGTTCTTTGCTCCGAGGACACAGGGGAAAGGCTGAGGATAATTACACAATTCAAGAATGTAAATTAGATTTAAAATAAGGGTTTGTTCAATACGTTCTTTAAGGTAAAACGAAAAACGTGATTTACTTTGTTGAACAGATCTGAAGTGAAAGGTGGAAGAGTGAAGTTACTTTATGGGGATCACTTGACATGTACTGGTACAGCCTTTAAATGTATGGGGTACACCTTCAACATCATCTTCACCAAAACGCAAAGGTGACCTGACCTTCTAATGTCCCTTTCATCAGATTCCATGGCATATACAGTATAGTACACTCAATTCCATTTATGAAGAGCAAAAATTTAGAAGGATCCCTTCTGAAAACCTCAAAATAAATCAAATAAAACAATATCAATATTGGACTGGGGCAGATGGAACTCACTAGAAAGTCCAAGCTATGGGCCCACCACTCCAGCCGGAACCAGTAGAACCCAACAGGACTGGGGTCCATTGGCTCTTTTCCCAGTGCCCTGGCAGGCCAATCTGACCCTCTCTACTGTTTGAGAATGTAAGAGCTTGTGTTGCACCTTTAGGACATGAATGTTCTGAAAGACCCCGGGCCTCATTTACAAATTGTACAGTGGGGTGCACTTACACTCATACAATATAAGACTCATACGAGTCCTGTATTTTTGAGGGCTGGGGGTGGCATGCAGGTGTCAAGTTAGGGAGGACTACATGCACAGGGTGCTAAGGAGCCCAGTCCTTGCGGCTTAGTGTCCACCAGTGCTGCGCCTGCATTAAACATCCTGCATGAGCTGCACCGTTCAGCAACGTCCTAAATGCAAGAGCTTGTTTGTAAAAGATATAAGGGGTGCTTTGTTTGCACCCATTTAGTGCTTTAGCACTTGTGTCCAGGGCCTTTGTAAATGACTCCTTTCAAATTTATGGGCTCCCTTTTCTGTTTTAGTTGCATTTAATTCTGCATAATGAACCCTCTGATCATTCATTTATGTACCTCCTGCAGATTTAGAGTTTGTAATCTGTGATTGATTTTTATTTATACACTAAATGGGTTATTTATCAAAATCGGATTTTTTTTAAATAAAAAAGACCCCTTATTTATTATTAAAAAATCACAATTTAAAATTGATAAAATCTAGTTTTTTTCCCGAACTGTACAATTTTTTCGGGCTTTTTCCCGGAGAGCCTGGATTTTTCGGATTTTGGCCAACAAATCTGAAATAGTCAAATTTTCTGGCTAATTCCAGTGCAGACTGTGATAACTTCCAAACAGGATAGGAACCTCTCCCATTGACTTATAAACAACCTTGGCAAGTCTGAGATGTGGATTTTCAGATTCAGACTTTTTCCATCCATGGGGCATATAAAAAATTGGATTTTTTTCCCACTAAAAATTCGGATATTATAGTAAAAAAACAAAAAGTTTTTTGCGTTTTTATCATTCGCACTTTAATAAATAACACCCTTAGTGAGAGTTTGACTTCATTATTTATTGCAGCATTTTACAAATGGATTAGTTGAGCTTCCCACATGTATGAATGTGACACATTTTTAGTACAGGTATGGGATCCGTTATCTGGAAACCAGTCACCCAGATACCTCTGAATTACGAGAAGACCATAGACTCCATTTAACCAAAAATTTTAATTTTTAAAAATGATTTGCCAATGTTCATTCACAAAGCACCTAAAAGTAATAGCGCTAAGGGTTCAATGCCATTCTTCATTTGTGTATAACCTTCAAATATCAGTGTTTTATACCTGGACTGCTGCTAAACTTGTCATTCTCTGTTTATTTGAAGTAATTTACCATGAGTAATTTCAACTGACCAAAAGACATTCTTTTTCCATCTGGAAAGACCTGACGTGGGAGCCACCATTGCCCATTGGAGCAGGTCTAGTAAAGCTGGGCAATACTTGTTACATGAAGTGAGAGCTGCAGTGATTACTTATACAGCTCCATTAGGAACTATTTGCTTAGCCGTGATCACTCATGTAGTAAGACATGTAAGTATGCAAGGAGCTCTCTCCCAAGTTGTCTCCTACATTTAAAGCCATGAGTGCTCTTAGTGTCATGCCCAGTGGGAAAACAATGACGTGAACGTTCATTTGATATAAGGGATATAAGGTGCATCTTAATATTTATTTTACCCTAAAGGTTCCAAAAGAGAAAAGTAGACGTAAAATTAGAAGAAAAGGGCGTAAACATATGTTTTCTTTTAAGTTGGTGCTGCTTACTGATTGCTATGGGTTACTAGAAATGGTGCAACATCCATCACATCCACATATATATATATATATATATATATATATATATATATATATATATCTACTAACCTGTTTGATGTGCTCCCTCTTCTGGTATTTCTCACTATAATACTGCTCTTGACGAAGGTTCAGAAGTTGTTGCTGTTGCTGTTCCTTCAGCTCTATTAATTTCTGGGCCATTTCTGCATCTAAAGTGCTTAAATCTTGTTCCACGGTGGAAGAATTATGATCCGGACTACTGCTCGTTTCACACCTACAAATTGGAACAAATAGCCTGAATCCATGGGCAGTATACACCAGAAGACCCATGTCTACTTTTCTGCAACTCACCACTAAGTCATATATATATGTGTATATATACTGTGTGTTTGCGTTTCATTGCACAGGATTATATAGTGATTTATAGGAAGCTCAACATGGCAGGAGACAGTATGTCTGTATGTGCAAGGTCCACACTGAGACAATGATCTTGGATTAAACGTGGGCATGGAATGAGGGTGATGGGGTTTATGTAACATGGTGGTTGTTACAGGGGAAAGCACTTCAGATGTTCAGTTCTGGGGCGCTGAGTTTGATCCCAGCCAGACCACTATCTATGTGGACTTTGTATGAGAATAGTAATGTGTACAAGAGAGGGGAAGAAATCCTTTTACGCCAAAGAAATGCAGAACCAAAGAACCAAACATAATTTCAGCTCCTCAATACTAACAAAATACCAAAATCCTGTAAGTGGGCTCTGATTTCACCTTATCATGCAGTCCAATGAAATCAGAACAACCTCAGGAGCACTCCTTCAGACCTAAGGGACCAAACCAGAGTTGGATCATTTTTGCTGCTAGTTTATTTTTCATTGGGTCTAAGCTTTCCTTCTTTGGTTCTGCACAACAGAGCAGGTTATCATTCCACCCAATGCACCAAATCCCAAACTGGGAAAGTCCAAATAGATGAGAGACAATGAGAATACCCATGATCCATCATCAACAATAACCTAAAGATTTCCCATTACTAATCAGAGCTGGGAGTTAACTACGCACATGACTTTCAATATTTACACATAAGATCATTATCCGACTCTCCGGGAAGGAGAGGGATAGACAAATGATGCATCCGAATATTAAATAAGAGCAAATACTATGGGTTAGTCCAAGCTTTGTACAAGATAAATGCACACTGCAAACAAAAAAAAGAAATTGTGTAGTTCAAAAATGTTCAATGTGATATTTCATTTGTTCTCTTCTTATGAAGTCCCATAAAGGCTGTTGCACTTTTTCCGCCAATGGAAATATTTCCCTCCTGGGCCAAAAGTGATGAGAAATACTTCAGGCAACAAATGAACCCAACAATTAGTTCATACTGGACTTACTTCTTTTTGCTGTCCCTTTTTGCCGTCTTTTCCAGAACGGCTCTCCTCCTCAAGTAATCGCTTTGAATCTCATTGTACTTGGCCGTATGCTCTTTAATGAGATCGGTGGTTTTCTTGTGGTGCCTTTTCACCAGGTCCTTCATTTCTTTGTAATGTTTCTTCTGAAGCTTCACAAAGGCTTTCTGCTGTTTTAGCTCCTCCATCGTCTGGGCTTCCACTTCTGCAATTCAATTAAAGTCAAATATTTTAAATAACAATTCCCCTGTATTGTCCATAAGGAAAGCCAGGCACATGAGAAATACAGCTCCGCACCCATTTAAGGAGTAAGTCATTTAAATGGCTTTTGTGAACCATTAATGATTGTTGAACTTTCCAAATGTAGGAGAGTAAAAGATTCATCAAAGTATTTCGTTTGGAATTTAAATTTAAAAAAAAAAAGGTTTATGATGAACACCTTAGGGGGTTATCTAAAAAACACACTAAGGGGGTTATTTATCAAAATCCGATTTTTTTGATCTTTATTAAGTAAAAAAGTCAGACCGAACTAGAATCCATGCTTTGATCTTATTGATCATTGAAAAAAACTCAATAAAATAAGTTACTCAAAAATACCCTTGACAACTAGTTATTTTTGTGGAAAAAAACAACTTGATCTTTAATAAATCTGCAGATTTAGATGGCATGGTGTCTAAATGAACACATTATGCTTAAGTGTATAGGAGATTTTCATTTTAAACACATATTACTGGTAAGTGAATAGCAGATTGTAATGATTGTACAGTTACCTGTTAAGACACTTAATATAAGATCTTCTGTTTTGGCAGGAACCTTCACAGAACCTGGGTGTCAGAAGAGAACATTGCTCAGACAACTCTGCATTTTTATCATCACAACATTCAGTAGCATGAGCAATACTCTATGAACGATACTCTATAAAAAATACTCTATAAACAATACTCTATAAAAAATACTCTATGAATGATACTCTATGAACAATACTCTATGAAAGATACTCTATAAACAATACTTTATAAACGATACTCTATGAACAATACTCTATAAACAATACTCTATAAACAATAATCTATAAACAATACTCTATAAACAATACTCTATGAATGATACTCTATAAACGATACTCTATAAACAATACTCTATGAACAATACTCTATAAACAATACTCTATGAACGATACTCTATGAACGATACTCTATGAACGATACTCTATAAAAAATACTCTATAAACAATACTCTATAAAAAATACTCTGTAAATGATACTCTATGAACAATACTCTATGAACGATACTCTATAAACAATACTTTATAAACGATACTCTATGAACAATACTCTATAAACAATACTCTATAAACAATAATCTATAAACAATACTCTATGAATGATACTCTATAAACGATACTCTATAAACAATACTCTATAAACGATACTCTATATACAATAATCTATAAACGATAATCTATGAACAATACTCTATAAACAATACTCTATGAACGATACTCTATGAACGATACTCTATGAACGATACTCTATGAACGATACTCTATGAACGATACTCTATAAAAAATACTCTATAAACAATACTCTATAAACAATACTCTATAAACAATACTCTATAAATGATACTCTATGAACAATACTCTATGAACGATACTCTATAAACAATACTTTATAAACGATACTCTATGAACAATACTCTATAAACAATACTCTATAAACAATAATCTATAAACAATACTCTATAAACAATACTCTATGAATGATACTCTATAAATGATACTCTATAAACAATACTCTATGAACGATACTCTATATACCATAATCTATAAACGATAATCTATGAACGATACTCTATGAACGATACTCTATGAACGATACTCTATGAACGATACTCTATGAACGATACTCTATAAACAATACTCTATAAACAATACTCTATAAAAAATACTCTATAAATGATACTCTATGAACAATACTCTATAAACAATACTCTATAAACAATAATCTATAAACAATACTCTATAAACAATACTCTATGAATGATACTCTATAAACGATTCTCTATAAACAATACTCTATAAACAATACACTATCAACGATACTCTATATACAATAATCTATAAACGATAATCTATGAACAATACTCTATAAACAATACTCTATGAACGATACTCTATGAACGATACTCTATGAACGATACTCTATGAACGATACTCTATGAACGATACTCTATAAACAATACTCTATAAAAATACTCTATGAACGATACTCTATAAACAATACTCTATAAACAATACTCTATGAAAAATACTCTATGAACGATACTCTATAAACAATACTCAATAAACGATACTCTATGAACGATACTCTATGAACAATGCCACTATTTTGTACTCATGTGTGTAAAACAAACTCTCAGAGTATTGTGACGGCAGAGATACAGGTGGGTGTGAATAAGTCTGTAAGTGCAACACAATTAGTTTGTGTGCAGTTTGGGTACAAGTACATAAGCACGTATCTATGAGGGACCATATAGGAGACAGACATATAAGCAGACAGGTAAAGGTGATGTTACAAGAAATGTGCACGTCCTTATTGTAGCCTTTCTAGGGGGCAAGTAAAAGCTGTAGGGCAATTGCTCGCTATTGAGTCTGTATCTCATTGTTTTGATAAGTCCCTTTACTGAGAGATCATAGAATGCTCTTAAAAATCAAATGAATAACACTGAATTAGAAACACAGACTCTGTAAAGATGCTTAAATGCAATGGTGTCCCATGAAGCAGCTGCCATTTTAGCTTGGTGTGATGTCACTTCCTGCCTGTGTTCATAGCTCTGGGCTCAGATTACAGCAGGGAGGAGAGGAACAAACTGAGCATGCTCAAGCCCTAGCCCTGGAGGTTTAAGCTGAAAACAGTTAGTCTGATACAGAAGCCCATGAGTACACAATAGAAGGAAAGAAATGTGATGTTTGACAGAGGACTCAGAGCAGCATTACTTTGAGGGGTTACTGGTGTATTTATATATAGACCTTTCTGATAAACCTCACTTACTTTTAGCCTTTCCTTCTCCTTTAATCTATCAAAATGTTTTTTTTGGTGGCAAGGGTGATATAGGGATCCCCATTGGCCCACTGAATGGCTTCTATTGCAGCAAACATTAGGACTATGGTGCACAATGCCAATGACCGTACCATTATTAATCAAAAAAAGGGGAAAATAAGCAAATAATCAAGGGAGAAAAAATACTCCCAGTCCATGGGTGCAAAAATCTGAAACAGCAAAAAGTTTTGAGTTATCTCCAAAAGTAAAGCCCAAAAATGATTTGAACTTTTAATTCTAATTTTTGGTCTTTACTTTTGGAGAAAACTCACAACTTTCTATTGCAGCACCTTACCTGGAGCAGCACCTTATGGGGAGTAGCACATTACCTGGAGCAGCACCTTATGTGGAGTAGCACATTACCTGGAGCAGCACATTACCTGGAGCAGCACATTACCTGGAGCAGCACCTTATGGGGAGTAGCACATTACCTGGAGCAGCACCTTATGGGGAGTAGCACATTACCTGGAGGAGGCTGACTGTGTACAGTTGGGCACGGTGGCTTGGGGGTGAGAGTGGAAGCATGATTCAAGCCATTTTCTGCTGGAGCCGGCCCGGTCTCACTGTTTGCCTCTGATGGGGCCTCACCAGCTTCTACCTGCAACATGAACCATAATAATTTGTATTAAACACAACCATCATTGTTATAAAACAATCCAACTGTAGCAGATGTTCAATAAATCTTGTTTTTCGTTAGTTATTTATATTCAGAAATGTATATTTGTTTCAAACCTGCAACCAACACCCTGACAGATTTGACCTCATTGGCTGATTCCAACATGAGCCAGCACATCACAACATATTGGCGCACAGCAGGGCTGGGTTTTTGCAGCAGGGAAACATGTTAGGTTGCAGTATCACACTGATCTACCATTTGGACTTCACAAATAAACTCCTAACCATCCAGTTTATCCCAGCAATCACGGATATGAGCCACGAATATGTCCTATTTCAGATAGAAGTCAAAGGGAACTGTACTGATCCTATTGGACCATTTAAAATCAATTCAGTCATTAAGAGTTTTTTTTTATTTATTTTTTCGCTAGGAGTTGTCAGAAAAGCCTGAACTTTCAGAGGATTTAGAGGTATTCGCATTTGTTAGCGCATCATTCAACATTATTTTCCGTTTCTAATTTTTTTCATTTGGATCTTTTGATAAATGTCACGACGTTCATGGATTTAGAATTTGTGAGTTTAGTAGTTTAGAAACCGTTGCGTGTCAACATACCTTCAGACGCACATTGACTTTAACGACGGAATCAAAACTGACGCGAGCGTCACAATTGACAATTTTGTGGGAAATTCGCTAAATTCGCCCATCACTACCCATGAGGCCCTAATTCATATACAGTTTTAATAAATATTAGTAAAACAAGTCAACTTCTAGAACTTTTTGGGGGCCTTAAAAATAATTTGCTGTGGGGCCCAGTAATATGTAGTTAAGCCACTGATTAGGGACATTTCTCCACCAAAAGGGCCATTTATGGGGATGCCCATTCTACCTCCCTACAGGCTGCTGCTCTATAAAACACCATTATGAGTTCACTATACAGCAAACCCTCTCAGATTGACTTTCTATATGTTTAACAGAGAGTGAAAAATTAAAGTAAGAGATGTAACAAAGTTGGGGTGGTATAGAAATTGTCTGGGTTTAATTCTTTAGGATTCCTCTGGATTGGTCAGAAGCACTGACCCTATAGGTACAAGATACAGTGAATTTGTATAGAGCGGATATTACCTGCAGCACTTCAGTGTTACACTACAAATGGGTGCAGAGCATTAAACATGTCCCATAGCTCCAACTGTGTGTTCTCTGTTTAATCTCCTGCCTCTCATATAATATATATATATATACTGTATATAGCAACTGCCAGTTTCCCTTACAGACATCAGGACAGACAGGCAGAATTGCAGCTCCCTTTGTTCTTTCTGTAGCATCTTGTAGATTTTTATAAATCGAATCTCAGAAATAAGCGCCATCAAAAGAAAATGCACCTTGTGTAGGAAGCTGCGTAATGCAATGGAACTGTGACCCACTTATTTAATCCTTTTTTCCCTTTGATCGAGTAAAATCCAGAGCAGCCACATATTCACATGTAAGTCCTGTTGTATTATGTGATGGAATTGCAAGGCCTGCACTGGTTGGTTTAAAATAAAGTTACAGCGCCATCTAGTGATGCGCAATATATTTTACACTAACGATGATTCCCTAATCTTCATCTTCATGTATTAGGGTAGGAGTACATGGACGTTTTCGGCGTGATCCGACGCGCTGCGTCAAAACGCCGGCAACATATCGCATGCAACGGAAATAAGGTAAGTGAATGCATTGTCGCAGCGTTGATCCAACATGACATGACTGTCGGATACAGGCACTTCACGCTGCATCTGACAGTTGTGTCGCATCAACGAATCAACGCTGCGACTTCATCCGTCATTTCTTTCTCTTACCTTATTTCTGTCACATGCGAATTGTCACCAGCGTTTTGTTGCAGCGCGTCGGAACGCTCCAAAAACGGCCGTGTAGTCCTAGCCTTGTGTGTGTAAATTATTCAGACAACCACTCAATAGTACGACAATAATGGTTCATTTTTAATTAGAAGTTGTTTCTTTTGGCATTGCTGTACAGGACATGCGTGTGCTCTAGATTTGTGCATCAAACACAGAATTATAAATTAACTTGGTCAAGGTCACAAGGAAAAGACAGAAATAAAACATATACAACCCCCAACACACACACACACTAACACACACACACACACACACACAGTATAGTGTTATACCCTCAGCCTTTTCTCCATATTTAAAGGGATGCCACACATTACAATTCCACTGAGTTGAGCAATGCTTTTATCTTGTTTTGTGCCTCTAGTAACTACACATAATATTACTATTACTTACTGTATCTAACAATGTCTTCTGGGGGATTTACAATAAGCGGCCAATGGAGTTGTTTGTGACGGAGTGTGAGCACACAAGGCAAGGCCCCACCTTGATCCATTGACAAACTCTTCACCAGGACATTTGGCCACTTGTTTGGGGGGATTTTAGTTCGACATAAATGTAATACTGTTGGTTGAAATTCAAGTCTAAGTTATGTTAATATTCACTTGTAAAGTTTTTAATAAAAAACACAACCCCTCCACTAGTCACCTTGGCTTGCTATTCACTCATATTCTCCCCTTGCAGCAACTTACATTGCCGGAACTAGGAGAAAACATTCAGAAGAGGCTCAGATCCCTCCCCCGTTGCACCCCAGACACATATCTCTTCTGCCTGCCCCTAGTCCCGGCACTACCATAGTGTATTGGGGTTACAGTACGGCTAAAATGCTACGAGCTTTACTGCATCTCTCAATAAACAGAGTTTATTTAGCCCACCAGCATGAAATGCGTACGGTTCTCTGTGAACCTGTTATCTGAACAATAAAATACTTTAAGCTTTTTATATTTCCTTCAGCACATTGGGGGTTTTTGTGAGTGGCAGTCTAATTTATGATTTTATGGTCTTCCACTCACCTTAGCTGGTTTTATGGCATGGCACAAAATGCGTAAGGCTATCCATGTAAATGTTTTTTGAACAATAAAATATTTTTTAAGGTTTGGAGTGCGGCACAAAATGCATAAGGCTCTAATCTAATCTAAAAAAGGTGGCAACCCTAGTCATGGCCCCTTGAGGCACGAAACGTCTACGTCTAAGTCTTTCTGTGGACATGTTATTTGAACAATGTGCAAGTTTCCCTGTCCCCTTAGCTGAAGGTTTGAGGTGTTTCTAGTAGAAGTAAATCTAAAAACAACTGGACTTGCTGAGTAATAATTGAAGACGTTTCACTACTCATCCGAGCAGCTTCTTCAGAGGAATTCCTCCAGTTGTCACCTCTCTGGATAGTTTCATTACACCATTGGATTAGTGGAAGAGTTTATATGTTGAGAACTTCCCGTACCAGACCGTTGAACTGAAGAAGCTGCTGATGAGAAGTGAAACATCTTCAATAACTACTCAGCAAGTCCAGTTGCTCTACATTTACTTCTACTAGATATACCGTGACCTGGATGAATGAAAATCTTCATAGATGTATGGGGTGCGGCACTTTGTGGCACAAAATGTGCAAGGCTCTCTGTGGACATGTTATTTGAACAATAAAATATTTTTTGCTTTTTTAGACTTTATTCTGCATTTTGGGAGTAATTGTGAGTGCCAAACCTATCAATACTTTCTATAGGGCACTGCTCCCCTTAGCTGAAGGTTCAGGGGGATGGCACCTTGCGGCATGAAAAGCATAAGGCTTCCCGTGGACATGTTATTTGAGCAATAAAATATTTTTGGCTTTTTCTACTTAGTACTTGCCAAGGCCGCCGGGAGCATGAAGGGACGCGGTGAAGAATCCAAGATGGTGGCGCCCAGTCGGCCCACGTGGGCGCTGGGACGCCAGCGCCGCAACGCCGACGCATGCGCAAACGCGCATGCACAAACACGCCGGCGCAAGCACGCCGGCGTAAGGACGCCAGTGACGTCACTATGGCGCCAAATTCAACTATAAAAGGGCGCCCAGGACGCCAGAAGGGCGCCCAAGAATAGGTTCTGCTACCCTGAACCTCGGTTATCCTGATTCCTGCTCCTGCCTTGGTTTTGACCCCTTGCCTGGACTCTTGTTATCTGATCCTGATCTGCCTGCCATTGAAATCTTGCCTGGACTTTGACCTTGTATATTGCTTAACCCTTTGGATACCACGACCTTGCACCCTCAAGAGGGCTTCCTCCTTGATCCTGACTACCTCCCTGGAGGGACCTCCCGGCTCCCTGACAGTACTACAGGTTGGGAGTTCCGACATGAGCCTGTGAAACTGTTGCTGTGAAATCCATAATAAAATGCTTTGGTTTGGACCTATTGGCATTGTTTTGGTGGAATACCCAGAGAAGGGCTTATAACATACCCAAACTGAATTGCACTCGCTGACACACAATATTCCTGACATTCCACTTGCTCCAGTTATTTCCATCTTTTTACAAAGCTCGGGTTCTTTTTTTGTTAATACATACGGGTGAAAAATGATGTTGTCGCTACTGAAATAGTCTCCCCGGCCACTGGTGCCCCAGATAACTTTGCTCTTTGGAGACACAAGTGTTGCCCTCATTCACAGTCTCACAGCACAAGATTATCTGACAAGTTAACTAGTTACTTGTGGATAAAGACTTGGAATTTAGCAAATGTAGGTCACTCTCCGGCACATCATTTATAATTCCCAGCAAAGTGCATTTAGTGTAATGAAAGATTTTCAAGTTCTGAAAATATAGAATTCTGGAGAACAAGAAGTCCCAAAGCACCTGTGCAGAATAAACTAAAATCTATTATTTATTATTATTATTATTATTATGAAGGCCAAGGTAATACATAGACCCAGACATTTTCCACTTTCCACCTTATGGAGAATAAAAGATGCTGGGACACTGTGTGTGATTGATGTGACCAGTTGTAATCCAGATATAATCCAGATATAATCCAGTTAGAATCCAGTTGTAATCCAGATATAATCCAGTTAGAATCCAATTATAATCCAGTTAAACCCTTTTCTCCAGCCCTTGCTGGGAATCAATAAAGGTGACCCTAATGTAGTGCGAGACCCTCAGCTACAATATCTGCTGAATTGTAACCAGCGGGGGAGGGGGGGGCAATGTGTTCTTATTTCCGAAGTGGTTCTCTCTACAAAGGGACATGAGGGGCAGGTAAGGAAGGAGGAGTGAGAGGTGAGGCTAGAAATATAGGCAAATATTTGAATAAATATTGAATTTGCCGTATTCGAGCCTCGTTCAGATTTCTCTGGGCGCCGGTCCAAACCGAATCTGAACCCTTAAAATCATGTGACTTTACTTCTTCTTCTGTGAATGAAACTCCAGAGCCAGGAAGAAACCAACTCACACATGGGGGGACACACACAGACTCAAAGCACTAGCCACTGTGCCACCACACCCTTTATGGCTACTGAGATTTACTAGAACAACTTCAGCAACTTTTCCTACAGTTTCTCTTCCCTCTCTCTCCCCTGCAGTGTTGCCGCCCAGACAATAATTTACTGGTCTAACTGGTAAAATACAAGTCAGGGCCAGTTTTTAGAAACTTACAAGCACCTTGCCAGAAAACTTCTAAGGACTAGTCCTCTGCCCACGGGCCACCTCCAATCGGCCTCCTGCCTCACATCCCCTCCCCCAGTTCTACTCACTCCCCCTCTAGCCTGACAGACTTC
Source organism: Xenopus laevis (assembly GCF_017654675.1). Classification (NCBI taxonomy): domain Eukaryota; kingdom Metazoa; phylum Chordata; class Amphibia; order Anura; family Pipidae; genus Xenopus; species Xenopus laevis. Next base: position 1,232,373 of record NC_054379.1, read on the forward strand.
AATGTGGCCAAATGGCTCCGCCCACAATATCGTACTTCCCAACATTTAAAAATAGAATGAGGGGAAAATGTTTAGCCACACCCATTTTATGGCCACACACCCCTAAATATCATGTTCATTTTACAAAATTTGGCAAGTTTGACACATTTCTGGGCTTTTACATATATAATCTCAGTTCTCCCAAGAGACTTGTTTATTTTATCAGTTACAATTGTATCTCAGTGCAGGTGCTGAGTATTCTGAGCTCTCTGCCAAAAGCCTCTTTTTCAATTAACTTTCAGAAACTTTGTATCTTTTTCAGGTGTCAGTGCAGGAGATCAATTGTGACACAGGTGTCATACATTATACATTATAGATATAGTTATTTTTACATGTCTCTGTGGATTTAAAAAATATTAAGTTACAAAAACCCTGCTAATATCTTGAAAGTGTAAAAAAAACCATAATGCACTTTAAAAATTGCTCAGAAGGGCCCTCTGAGCAAAGTCTGTTTCATTTGATTATTACATTTCATAATAAATTATTATTCAATAAACATTTTAAAGTGCTGATTCAGCAGTTATGTAAGCTACCTGCTCATTGGTTGGTGAACGTAACTGGAGGATTCCTGCAGCGGGTTGGGTACCCACGGGTTACCCGCAAAAACATGCAGTACCCTGCGGGTTGCGGGTAGTCGTTCCGGGTGCGGGTATAGACGCGGGTCGGCGATTCTGCGGGTCGGCGGTCGGGCCACGGGTCTTCTCAATAGCGATTTTTGCTCCTTTTTTCTGATCACACCTACTTCCGATGATGTCACTTCCAGTTTACAATGACAGCACTTCCTGATTCTTGATGGTTAGCAGGTCGCGGTTCTGGGTTGCGCATAAGGTACTTGCGGGTTGGGTCAGGTAGCGGGTCCAAGTGGGTAAGAATGAGGGTTGCGGGTCTGGGTTGCGGATTGCAGGTACGGTACAGGTTCCAAAAAATGGACCAGCGCAGGACTCTACTGGAGCAAACTTTACACCTGTTACCTCATTACCCCAATAGAGTGCTAGCTCCCTGGATTATATTCAATTACCTCCTTCTTAACTTCCTCTTCATCTTCCAGAGTGAGTGCCGCCAGCTGCCTCGATCTCTGCTCCATTAAATTCACATATCGGATGGGATTTGATAAGGCTTCAATTACATCTACAAAAAGATAATCTGTTATGGGAATCCATTCCAAGCTCACATAACATATATATATATATATATATATATTTATATAGTGAATAAAGTAAAATATAAGGATATTATAAGTCAAAGAGGAGTTTCATGACCATATAAAAGTACGAGGCCGAAGGAGTGTTTTTATACAGGTCATGGAACTCCGAGGTGACTTCTAATATCCTCATATTTTTCAACTGGGGGTACTTTATTTATTATAATACACAAGTTTCAGTGAGTCATGTGACAGAAATGACATCACTAAGCTCCGATTATAACTGATGACATCGCTAAGAGATAAGAGAGCATATAAGGGCAATTACAAAAAACAATGAAACGTCCCCTATAGGAAAACATTTTGCATTATGCTCCCTGAATGGTGTCGAAGAATTAAAGGAATTGTAGATACTATATATAGAAGTCGATATTTGCAGAAGGAGAAGTTATCCTTTAAATCTCCCTTTTTTTCTATGGGATGTGCTTGATCCTCTATACACAAACAATTTAGGAACAATAGGGGTCTGTTCAGTCTTTTGAGATAGATAATACTGTATGTGCATTGGGATTTTATTCACATTTAATAAATTATAAACCTTTTAAGATGTATTTTTATGGAAAGCCCAGTAATACTGTGTATAAAAGTCAGGGAGTTGTCAAGGGAGTTGTTCCCGAAATGCGTTGGGTGATATCCATGTGCAGTTTGTTACAATAGATTTTTTAGCCAGTGCTGTCCATTTGCTCTTTTTTGATGTAATATTATAAGTTACCGAGGAGTTTCATGACTCTGGAAAGTCCAGTGTTTTTATACAGGTCATGGAACTCAAGGTAACATCTAATCTCCTCATATTTTGCAACTGGGGTTACTTTATTTATTATAATACACAAGTTTCAGTGAGTCATGTGACATCACTAAGCTCTGATTATAACTGATGACATCACTAAGCACTGTTTATAAGGATAAAATTTACAGACTATTCATGGTTCTTGTATATTTATATACAGAGTGAGAGAGAGAGCCACGAATACCCCATAAATTATACCCTTGCTTAGTGATGAGGTTATGAGTCTTTAGTGATGTCATATGTGTCACATGACTCTCTTGCGTATTATAATGAATAATGTATCTCCTATTGGACATTATTAACTCCCACAAGCTGTATAAAAGCTTTGCCTTAGGCCTCATGCCTGTAAATGTCCATGGGACACCTCTGTGACTTATAATATCCTTATATTTCACAACAGGGGGCACATTATTCCCTAGTTTGATCAGATAACCTTACAGCAGGCATGCCATTTGCCCCTGTATCAGTTCCGTAGATAACCTTCTGGGTAGCAAGTGATTAAACTATAAAACACAATATAAAGCAGATAACAAAACTGTTTCCATATAAAGTGATAATTCAGTGTATGTGTAATGTAAACAAGTAGAGTATTAATGGTTAGTGCTGCTCACAAGAGACTGGGCACGTGGCTGTGGCACACACGGGTATTGGGCAAATATATGGGGCACTAGAGTAACAGGCACAATATAGAGGCACCTGATTGTGGGACATGAAGCCATACAATGAAACAATAGAAATACCTGCAAATGTATCAGGAACATAATCCTTCACTTCTATATACACAAAGATCGCTGGCAGTGTCAGTGGAACATTCTTCTCATTTCTCAGGCAAATGTAGTGGAAACCTAGAAAAGTCACCCGGATACCGTTGAGCAACAGATACAATAGTGATATTGTACATCTCCTTCAATATGTCACTTCATACAATTATACAGAACAATGGATAGACGGATAGATAAATGATGGATGGATAGATAGATAGATAGATGGATGGATAGATAGATAGATAGATAATAAATAGATAGACAGATAGATAGATAGATGATAGATAGAGAGAGAGAGAGAGAGAGAGAGAGAGAGAGAGAGAGAGAGAGAGAGAGAGAGAGAGAGAGAGAGAGAGAGAGAGATAGATAGATAGATAGATAGATAGATAGATAGATAATAAATAGATAATAGATAGATAAATAGATGATAGATAGATAGATAATAGATAGATAGATAGATAATAGATAATAGATAGATAAATAGATAGATAGATAGATAGATAGATAGATAGATAGATAGATAGAGAGATAGATATAGATAGATGTGTAGACGATGGATAGATGGACAGTGAATTGATGGATACATAGATGATAGATAGAAAATGGATAGATAGACAGACGTACAGATGGATTGATGTCTGTCTGTCTATCTATCCATTGTCTATCTATCATCTATGTATCCATCAATTCACTGTCACCTTTGTTTCATCTACAGATAAAAATGATGGTGTAACAAGAGTTTACATATGAATTGACAAGTGAAAGAGACTACCTGGCCGGAGGGCTGGCACCGGTAACAGCCTATGGCCTATGAATTTGCCCCCTTCTTCATACGCAGCTATTCGGAGACACGCCAGAGAGGGTAACACCACCTGCACAAAGACAGCAAAAAGAACAATATTTAATAATCAGATGTTTAGTAAGAGGAGAACATTCTCTGCAACTTGCTGATTGGTTGAAATGGTTTACCAGAACCCTAAGTTGCACAAACACACACACATATCTCTCTATATAATTCTCTAAAGGTCAAGCAGATGTCTGCCCATTGGGGCTCAGTTATGAACACTTGGCAAATTGACAAAATGTACAATAATAACAAGTCACCAGCAGATGGCAATGGAAGACCATGTCAATATATTCTCCATAAATTCTTCCACTGCAACAGAACCCAGTTAAACCAATAACAAGCACAATAGAATTAGTAGTAGGGCTGCTATGGCAAGCACACAGGCTCAAGCCTAATGGCAAAGTCTGGAGAAGATGAACATAGAAACCCCTGGGAAGTAAATATGGGCTCACCCTGTTCAGCTGGTGCAGGGGCCCCAAGAGCCTCTCCCACAAATCATTTGATTATATACATTTCAACATATGTACAATCCTACATAAAGGGTTTAATGTTATGGTGAATAGTGAGGATGGGGGGACTGGTAGTTCTATGGTAACAAGGAGGGGCTGTTGCAGACCCAACTTTTCATAGGTGATGCTGTTGTTTCAAATTAATTAGATTAGAAATGTAAAAACTGCTAATATATTGAAACACGGTAAAAAAAGAATGAACATTACAAAAGTGCTGAGAAGAGCAGTGTTACATTCATTGTCGCATTGGACATTATTGACCCACCAGGTTACAAACCCCATGGGGCCCTTTGCACGAATGGCGGTGCACAGAAACTAAAACTAGCAAAGTTTTTTTGGGGGGGCCCGCAAATTGGGGTCTGGGCCTTTGGGGTCCCCTTCGGGTTTTTTCCCGGTGTCCTGCCGGCCCAGTCCGACCCTGGTTACATTAATTTATATTCCCGTTTCTAGTGAGCAAGAAGAATAACCCAAACTGAAGGTTAAAGAGGAGCTATTGGGAAAATGATAATTTAATATTAGCTTCAGCATACTGTAATAAGAAACTTTCTAAATACGTTCAATTAAATATTCTGCATTGTTTCTGAAATAATCAAGTTTATCTTCACTATTCCTCTCTCAGGATCTGTTTCTCTTCATTCTCTCTTCATGCAGCAGTTGGGTGTCAGATATTCACTGACAGTTACATCCAATATATCTTATAGGGGGGCTCCTTTCCTAACAGATGAATTAGAGTTCACTCAAATAACTGATTCCAGTACAAACAAAATGTAACAAAATAACTGCCTTTTTTCTGTTGGGTGTCAGATATTCATTGACAGTTAGATCCAATATATCTTATCTCCTCGAAGCCAAATGTAAAGGGTTTCCCACAGAGCTTATAAAGGAAATCCCTGCTGCAGCAGCCAGAGAGAATCAGATCTGTGGAGAGTGACAGTGCTTCTTAAAAGTAGTTTCCAGGAAGAAGAAGAAGAAGGAAAGGCTGTGTTTTGTTCTGCTGGAGAAAGTATTTGAGCATCAGGGAGAGCCAGTTTCTATCGCCTGCCTGTGGATACTTTGGCCTCTGTTTGTTTCCCCAGGGTGAGGACAGGTCTTGCTCGTGTACCTGCCACATGGGAGCGGCTACTAATTTCAATGGGAAAGGTACCTTGGGGCAGGTAGCGCTACCTGGGGACATATGAGCTCTTGGGAAAGGGACATTGAACTGACCGGATTTATTCTACATTTATCCACCCAGTGTGGGACTGTGGCATTGTGAGACTGTGCCAGGGTTTACATTTACAGTTATAAAATACGGTTTATATTTGTTTTCTTGCAAATTGTGTGTGTTTTATTTTTTTAAGTGGAAATTCCCTGAGGTGTGCTCCTCAGTGTTCCCTAGGTGGAGGCACAGTGCTGTAAATCCCAGTTCCCAGTACTTTTCATACGCAAAAGGGACTCAGGGCCCTGGATTGCCACATGTGAATTGCTATTTAAAGAGACAGTAACCAAATTAAAGTTATATATATAAATAAAAGGGTCACCTTTTTAAACACTATAGGTTCTTCTTCCCACACAGGGTTTACGGCATTTCCCTGAGACGTCTTTGTCTTAAAGGCTTTCCTCTTGGTATCAACAGGCAGGCCGAACATATCCACCTCCACGTATGTGCCCACCTTTTTATCTGAAAGGAATTGCCCCGAAATGATCTGCAAACAGGAAATAATGTTTTCATTAATATGGGAGGAGCCTTAAAGGGGAAGTTTACTGTCACATTTAAATTAGTATTTGTTGATAGATTTATAACTGTTTACTCTGTCTTTATTTTTTATAGTTTTTCTATTAGAATATCAATACAGTTTGTTGCCAGGGCACCTGAATCCTGCAGCAACAAGACTATTCTATTTATTTTAACTGCATATCTTTTCTTTTGCAACCCTACCCTTATTTATTGTCATTCTTACTTTCAAACTGCTGCCTTGTTACTATGGAAAGTATCCCCTAGCAACCTCCTAGCAATGTAAACCCAATGAGTGTATAGAAAAGATTTACCTTGACGGAGACGGTATTTGCGACAATTCCATCAACGGTGGTTTCGGTGAATGGGTCAAATTGTTTATCAGGTCTTCTCATAAACTCAGGTTTAAGCCTGAAGCCACATTTGCCATTGTATTCGTACATTCCCATATTCAGCTGCATAGAGAGATCTGTAATGATGACACATTAACTGTGGAATTCTGGGGGAAAATGGGGGGAAATTGGATGTAATCCCGCTGTAGTCCAGGTGCTGGGGAATAGGTCTGGGGGGGCCACTTTATACCATCAGGGGCACTCATTCAAATGGATAAGGGGGGTTTCCTTGTCCTTTAAATCATTCTCACTACACTAGTCTACTGATAGGGACTAGGGCAATACGTAATGTCTTCTGATTACTGGACACACCTATAGGGGAGTCTGATTTTGTTACCATATGACAAGTTTTGGGAATTCAGGAAATTGTAACCTTGGCTGAATAGTGACATCATGGAAGTCTTGCCCCCGTGTCTCATGGGATGGGGAATTTAGTCATTATGTGCCCGAGTCCAGCTGATTTGTCCTTTATATATTTCTTTATTCTGAGAGAACCTCTATGACACTAGTCCATGTGCAGCCCTCAGATTTAGGGCAATGTATTACTCTCATACCCTTTCCTACATTTGTCACATGTCATTATAAATCCAATCATTTCTGTAATTGTTTAGGAAAAAGGACAAGAAACATGAAATCATAGACATTTCTTGATTCCTCCCTTTATTCTCTTCGTTTAATAAGGAAAACTGTAAAATGCATCTTTTTCTTTGCAATTCTTCATGCCTCCAATTCCCCTCTTGTAATTTAGACCATGCCAGGCCACACGGTATTTGCAGATTTCATTTGATATTCAAATTCAGTTGACAATATATATTTATACAGTGACAAACGTGTAATGTAATGTGTCTTTCAAGACAAGGAGCCTTTGTTTGATGATTATAATAAATTCTGCTAATTTTCATTCCTTGAGGCTCTGAAATTCTCTAAGACGGAGGTTGGGATTGTCTTTCTCTCTCTCTGCAGACAGCCACAACCTACACTTTCTGGGAATGGGGCCCAGCGCATAGGAAACCCCACTTGCTATGGGTTACTAGACCTGGCTCAACATTTGCCAATTGTATTACTTTACCCCCTTGGATAAAAAAATCAAGCCTGGGAATCCTATCAGCCCTAACTGCCAACTGCGATGTCAGGCAGCTTTTGTTGAATGGCATGTATCTAGCGTTACTTGCTAAGTGTCAACTGCCTACTCTTTCATTGTTTGACTTGGATATTCTGAATTTAGCTACGGTACTATTTTCTTCATAACTTTGATACTAAATGTGTGTGATAAATATAAAGTATATTTTCCAAGGGCTACGTCAAGTCACATCATGGACTCAAAGGGGAAAGACTTTGGTATAGTAAAAGTAATGCAGGTCCAGTAACCATAATTAGTGGGCCCCGGGCATATGCTCATTTACCAAATATTTCCATTACATTGTGAAACCACGGCACAGAATAGGGCTCCCTCCACTGAGACCCACCAGTGCCCTTGTCTAAATAATGATGATCTGTCCACCATGAATACACGTCTGCTGAATGTTGGCAGCTGTGCATTCATAGGACATGCATTCAATTACTCACAATAATCACCCCATGTGCCTTGGGCCTTGAAGATACCAGTGCAGGAATCACCCAATAGCAATAAGACTCTTACCTATTGTTTGGAAGTTGAGTGCTACCAGCTGGCATCCGGCATTCCAAAAGACTTGAGGCATATAGTTTGATGAATCCACACGTGTTCCTTTTGGATAAATTCTGCTCAGCTGCATTTTATTATATCTGTGAGTATTGCTTTAAGAAAAATACACTTTGAAAGACATAAATGGAAACTATTGTAACCCTTGCAATAAGGAAATGTAGACAAATGAATTGCTCAGAATGCGCTTCACTAAATGTTTTACTAGTTTTCAAGATATAAACAGTTTTACAGTGCCTCCTGCCTTTTAATTCTGACAAGCACAGTCCTAGAAAATGAATTCAGTCATCAGTCTCTGGGCAGATCTAAAGAAAGCAACATCATAAGACTTTCTGCTGCTCACTAATCTGATTTTCTCCCAATTGTGGCGGGTCAGCGCAATCAAACAGTAACATCATATTAGTAGTGTAACAGCAGATAAGATCTGTGGGACACAATGCTTATAATATTATATAAAATAAGATGCTTGTTGCAAATAAACAGTTTATGTAGATGCTGGATGAGCAAATCTGAAGACCTTCTGACATCTGATGAAGGTCCATTTAATACCATTGAATAAACCAGTGTTTGTTAAAATGTGAGGCCAGCCTTATCTATGAACCTATTACAGATCTGGTAAGTGCACACTTTGCTCCACTTGAGATCATTACAAATAGAAAGTGTTGGGAGATACATTCACGTTCCTGCTCCACCTTTCTCTATAAAGACTATGTAGATACCTGAAGGCATTTCTAATCCCAGTTGTAATTGTGATTTTACGAAGTATGAAGTAGGGTCCATGGGTAAAAAGTCTGAGAATCCCTGGAATATAGAACATATAGAATATATATTGCCCTCCATACGCTCTCAAGGGAAAGGATACTCCACAAATTCTACTGGAGACTTAGTCAGCTGCTCGAGCCCTTTGGTTTCCACAAATGAAGACATTTCAAAGCTCTTGTTTCGCTCTAGAAAAGATCACGATCATAAGAAATCATCATTGTGTAGACATGGGGGCGAATGTAGAAGAGATGCAAAGTGTAATCCAGGTCTAGCAACCAATCAGTAGTCTATTGCTTGAAAGCAAACATCTGATTGGTCACTGCAGGGTATTAGTCTTGGAATTAACTTGCACTTATTGTACCCAGACACACATACATTTATTCTTTATCTGCTGATCTGCAGGATCTTTTAAATACAAGGGCCAATGTATCAATTTGAACCAGACCATTTTGGTCAGATGCAACTCCCCCGGCAACCTGCATTCACTGGTTGGTTACTACGTTAAATAGGACCCTAGCTGCCAGATACCCAAACTGGAGAGCTCCTAAACAAAAACCTACATAATAAAAAAATGAAGACCAAATGCAATTTGTCTCAGGACAGCACTCTCTACATCATATTAAAAATTAATTTAAAGATGTTCATCTGCTCAGCATGAAGAGTCCTGACTTTATTCAATGCATGACTAGGACTAGATCTCTGGCACCACTAGTATTATATAGTGAATAAAGTACCCCCTCTTGTAAATTCTAAGGATATTATAAGTTACCGAAGAAGTTTCATGACCAAATAAAAACACAAGGCCGTGTTGGAACTCCGAGGTAACTTTTAATATCCTCATATTTTGCAACAAGGGATACTTTATTTATTATAATACACAAGTTTCAATGAGTCATGTGACTGAAATGACATCACTAGTCACCATTTATAAGGATATAATTTACAAAATATTCATGGCTTTTGTGTATTATATGAGAGTATTATATGATGAGGGCGGGCTTCCCGAAAAGCATTAAACACCTTTCTGGGGGCACTTTAACCATTATACAGGAGTTGAGCTGATCTAATAAGCTGCCGGCAGAGACCCTCATAGAGTCAATCTCTGGAGCTGCTCCTGGATTCCTGTGTTACTTCCACATGCATTATATACACTTCTATAAACACTGATGCAGTAAAAATGATATACAGCCGTCCCAGCTCCCAGATATTATTCATTCATAATGCACTTTATGCCTATAAATGATATAGAAGGGCATTGATCTATATGGGGCTTATTGTCACGTCCATATATAAATGGAATTCTGGTTCATTATCTCCCTGTTGAGTATCTACATGTTTGCCCTGTATTTGGTCTGTTTCATGGACTCACTTTTAGACGACTCAAATGACTCAAACTTGACCGGTTGGATATAGTTGACCAGATTGGACATTTCCTCCGTGGCACTGGCTTCTTTACCTGCTGTGCCCTGAAATAACATGGAAGCTCTGTGTTATAAATATATATCATTTTACAGTGGTGACTTATATACCCACAGTTACACGGCTGCCTGGCCTGTTTATTGGAACATACATGTAATGTGATGAAATGGCAATGAGTGGCACACGTGTAGCACCAACAGTCACGCCAAGGGGGCTGGGTTATTATTTCAGTACAAAGTTATAGAATATACAGACAAAACACATCATTGCATTAATTACAATGATTGGGATGAAAGAAAAAGCAAATGTATTACAGTATTATTCATAGGAAATAACAGACAGGGAGTGAACAAAAACGCCAACAAAATAAAATAAAACTCGGATCCCTATTAGTACTGAGTGGGCAATAACATTTGTAAGGCAAGGGTCACACATAGTAGCAGATTTAGGAAGTTTCCAATTCAAGTTTTTATGGGGTTTCTGGGGATTTTTGCAAGTAAACCTCACAAACTTGAATAAGAGTTTCAGAAACTTGAATGTTCAATATTTAGAAAGCACAAAAAAACGTGAAAAGCACAAATGTAAACAATTGGCATCTAACAGCTCAGCAACTTCAAGAAGTCAATGGCAATTGTCGTTGGCAAAATTCAAGCAATTTCTTCTATTTTTTTTTATAAAGCTGGTTATTAAAAAATGCTGCATTTTGCTGCCTTTGAGTTTATCTTCTAAGATTTTCAAATATGTCCACAGTTATGCCCAGCAGAGAAAGACCCAGCTGCTCCGCCTGCTCTGCTGTGTTTGTACTTACCCATTAGTATTCATGCAATGCAGATTTTGGGATCAGAATCAAATTTGTGAAACTGAGAAAATTCGTCTATGGGCAACAACTTTTTTTTTTGATGCGAGACAAATTGTGCGGCAAATTTTTGATGCAAACCAAATTTTTTCACCCAGAGTCTATGGGTGTCATTTTCGCAGCAAAACTTGGTGAAAAAGTTCGCTCATCATTAAAACCCTTAAATTGGTGTTTTTGTGCCAAAAATTCACCCTGTGCAATGTGTGAGCTCTTAAGGGCCAAAGCATTGCCAGTGAACACACCTGTACACATTAATTTGGGTGCCCCTGGGGCCTCCCCAGCGCACAACTTCACTGCCCCACTCCCCTCTGCTGCTGCCCCCACTGCATTACTCTGATATGCCCAGGATTGTGAGGCCCGGAGGTTTTCTTCAGGGTCCGGCCCTGGTTAAAGGACAAGGAAACCTAAGATCACAGGTTGTGCCAAGATGTCATGGTGCCCACCCATATTAGTCACTTACCCCCTACATTAAAGTGGACCTGTCACCCAGACACAATAAGCTGTATAATAAAAGTCCTTTTAAATTAAACATGAAATCCAATTTCTATTTTTTATTAAAGCATTCATAGCTGTTGTAAACTCATTTAAAAATCTCAGCTGTCAATCAAATATTGTCTGCCCCTCCTCTATGCCCTGGGCATAGAGGCGGGGCAGGCAATTACTTTCACTTTCCATTCAGCACTTCCTAGAAATCGCTGCTCTCCCCACATTCCCCCGTTCGCTTCACCATTTAATTGTGTAGCCAGGGCATGGGGACGGACATCAGGTCCCCCATTCTGGTGCACAAACAAGATTCTGAGATGATACAAGACTTGTCTTAATAACAGTGTCCATAAAATGGCTCCTGCCTGCTTGCTGTAATTATGAATTCCCAGACTAGAGGAAACAAGATTCAAATAATTTATATAGTGTAATTAAAGTTCATTTGGCTTGACTAATGTGATAAAATAGGATTATGAATATTTTTTTGGGGTGACGGGTCCCCTTTAAAATATACCACAAAAGCAAAGAATGAATCTTTATTTTACCTCTGTGGTGAAATAAATGAAATTTGTGGTTATCGTGTGGTTTCTCTGAGCAGTTTCACCGGTAGAGGGCAGTCAAGTCATAATTCCCAATATCTTGTCACTCCTCTTAGTGCAAGTGATAATAATGATAATAATAAAACAGAACAGAGGGAGCTTTCAATCTTGCTGCTTAACTGTAAATTCCCCAGAAAAGCCAAAGTAATATCTTTGCATCAAGGCATTTCCTTTGTATGGGAGAATAATTCAGATAAATACAGGGAGGCCACTTGCACTCTATCACCATTAACATCAGCTCCAGTTTTCAGCAAGGGAACTTCTGTTAAATCTTTAATGGTATCAGACAGGCAATGTAAGTAATACTCACTATGTAATGGGCTCCTGCCTTGCTGCACACTTGCTCATTTGTAATTAAGGGCTCGTTATGGGAAGCTTTATTCTAAACAAAGGAAACAGTCCAGAGGATGGGGGAGGGCTACCTGCCTGTCAGTTCCAAACTTTTATTGCCTTACAGAACCTTCCAGGCTTCCCCTCTACTCTATAAATGATGTCAGGATCCACAATGAGGCAACGCATGGTACATTGGATCAGAACATCTAGATAAGTGCCACTTACTGGATCCTTCCATGGGCACAATGAGTCATTTAGACCCATCAACATGTAAGATAAAACCTATCCAATAAGCTTACCTCATCCATAGACGATTTTTTACAGTCATCATCGTCATCATCATCTTCTTCCTCACTTTCAATTTCTGCTTCGCCTGGAAATGAAAAGGATAAATCAGATTCATCAGCAATTGTTCCCTATGACAGCAAACCTACCGGGACATATAAAGGGTAGGTACCTCTCCCCATGCCGTTGCCCAAATAATGGCATCAAAAAACAGGACATAAGCTGTACCCCCTTGTTCCAGCCCTCGCTTCCCACTGCAAAATAATAGCGCTTAAATAGGGTGAAAACCCAAAAATAAAATGTTGTCTAATGAAATAAAATCTAATTCTAAGAAATATTCCAATATACAATATACTAATACTGCTTCCAGTAGCAATTATGTTATAAAATAAGTTGTAATGAATGCATATTGGAAAGTGTTGGAATTACGTGTTTTTTTCAGTAGGCAAAATGTTTGGGTTTACATCCCCTTTAAGTACAGAATGTGAAATACAATTGATGCACCAGACATTACAAGTAAGTCAAACAGTAATACACTATATATTGTGGCATATTTAACATAAAATACATTTATAACATCATATACACACATACATACAAATAGGCACCTTACTCTCTCCGCAATAATAATTGATCATTAAGCACCGATTATAACTGACCATTAAGCACTGTATATATAGTGAATAAAGTACCCCCTCTTGTAAAATATAAGGATATTATAATCACCGAGGAGTTTCATGACCATATAAAAACACGAGGCCGAAAAACACGAGTTCCAAGTCATGGAACTCCAAGGTAACTTCTTATATCCTCATATTTTGCAACTGGGGGTACTTTATTTATTATAATACACAAGTTTCAGTGAGTCATGTGACTGAAATGACATCAGAACTCACCGTTTATAACTGATGACATCAGAACTCACCATTTATAAGTTTCTATTTACAAAATATTCATGGCTTTTGTGTATTATAAGTATATTATTTACAAGATATTTGTGGCTCTTGTGAATGACTAGACAGGTCCTGGTTCCAGCATTATTATTGTATATTCTAGAACATTATTATTGTACATTTTAGAACATTATTATTATTGTACATTCTAGAACTTTATTATTATTATTGTACATTCTAGAACATTATTGTTATTGTACATTCTAGAACATTAATAATATTGTATATTCTAGAACATTATTAGTATTATACGTTCTAGAACATTATTATCAATGTGCATTCTAGAATGTTATTGTTATTGTACATTCTAGAAGGTTATTGGTATTGTACATTCTAGAACGTTGTTAGTATTGTACATTCTAGAACATTATTGTTACTGTACATTCTGGAACATTATTAGTATTGTATATTCTAGAGCATTATTAGTATTGTACATTCTAGAACATTATTGTTACTGTATATTCTAGAACATTATTAGTATTGTATATTCTAGAGCATTATTAGTATTGTACATTCTAGAACATTATTAGTATTATACATTCTAGAACATTATTAGTATTGTACATTCTAGAACATTATTATTGTACATTCTGAGTCTAGAGAGGGATCCAGTTCCAGTCATGGGAGGTACAACCTGTATAACATAGTTATAATATCTCCATTATTACAATGATATATTCATGTTAAGCACCCACAGATTTCTGTATTCCCCTTGGAGTCCTTTCAAAAAAGTGAGTTGTACCTCTGACCTGTAAGGGAATATTATGGGAAAGCTTTGCTGCTGAACACATTCAAACCTGGAGTTACTGTCAGCTAATTGATCTCAATGTGTTTAACCGAGAGTAACACGCTTTATAAATATAAATCTTCAGCCTTATTATTTCTCACAAGAAATGCCTTGTAGCTCCATTAACTAATTAGCACTCACTGATATTTGATCTCTCTCATCAGATATCAGCACAGCTCCCCCCATACATCACAATAGAAAGCTTCCCCCACCTATAAATCACAATATGAAGCTTTCCCTCTATACATTACAATATGAAGTTTTCTCTCTATACATTACAATATGAAGTTTTCTCTCTATACATTACAATATGAAGTTTTGTCATAGAGGGAAGGGCATCATTTTATTCTGTTTAAAGGAACAGCAGGACAACAGTGCAACTACCTCCCACTCCTCAGCCCCATACAATATAATGCACCTGTTTATTTCAATGTATCAGTCTGATTTGGATGCACCCCCTGATTGTACTTTGTTCCCTCTGCCGCTCTGTCCCCAATTCTAAATACGTTTCCCATGGTGAGAAAAGGGGAGCACTGAATAAAGACACTGAATAAAGACGTTTCTATTGTTACTGGTGCGTCAATAGTCTCCAGCCTTTATTTTTAGCTGAGATTATTGTGGCAGCCGTTGCACATTCAGTAACAACTTGTATTGTGTGTAATTAAACACTCACGTATTGAACTCCTTCTATAAACAGCCAGGAACCTGTGGCCCCATTTGCGCTGGGTGATACATGGGCCCTATACACATTTTCCCATTGCAATATATTCAATTCAATATATTCAATCATTTGGCCCCTATCAGAGGATTAATAGGCCAAAAACTCTCATGTACTGGCAACATCAGCAAAAGAATGTTCTGGAGAAATATGAAAAAAGAAGATTTCGGTTAAATAGTCAGAAATATGTTGCATTAGTATAAATCCCCTAAAGCAAAACATTATGTCTAGGGTGGGTTTTATATGTGGTTTGTAACCTAGAATCATATTGTTTGCTTAATCCTCCAATTAATTCATCCAACTCTGTCCAATGACCTCCCTCTCTCTCTCTGCCCAACCTTCTGTGCCCCTCCATCACCCCGCGCACATTGCCCAATAGCCCAATCCCCAGCAGACTCTTTATGTGTCTTGATGTAGCCACACATCAGCGTATACAACTGGCCTCTGGCCCTGCTATGGCCTCTGTTTTCTGAGGAGTTGTGGAAGAACAATTCCCAGCATTCTCAGCTAGACTGAAGGCTCCTGCCATGAGACTGAACAAGAACACTCATTTGGTGGCAGTTTAACAATAGTGGTTGTATATTTGAAGTGGGAATTCATGGCTTTTTGTGCAGGGTGGGTTGAGCCTTGCTCTTTATACCAGGGGTGTAAGTGTCACATCTGAGACCCCACGACCTGACCGCTATCAGCCGTGACTAGCAAGCAGAAATAAAGGCATTACGCAGCATTGCAACCTGCTAAATGTATTACTAATGGAAGTGAGAAGTGAGTAATTAGCAACATCCCCCTAAAAGGTCATTATTAACCATATCTTTCATATTACTATCTTCTCTGATATCCATTTGCTTCCATTAAGAACTGCATGGGTAACCCTTTACCTGCCAGATCCCAGCTGGGAGTGAAAACAGGGGGATGTCAGGATCATCCGGGACTCGAACTCTGGTTTACACTGTCCAGGACTCTTGCACTTACCGAGTTCTCCACCCACCTGTGTTTTCTATGCCCAATCATCTTTCCTTTATAAAACCTGCCCTGAGCTTTGCTCAGGGCTGAGTCATTAAATGTATTTTGTTTGTTCCTGGATGACCTGAGTTCCTTGTTCCTGTATTCCTTAAAATTCTTGTTCCAGTGTTCTTGTTACAGCATTCATTGCCCTTCTGATATCCTGGTAATGACTTTGTATTGACCTTGTATTTGATTGTTGGCGTGTTCCTGTTATCTTCTGTTGCCATTAAACCTGCAATTCAATTTGGCATCTCCAATTGTTTATGGCTATCCCCCTGGGCTTCCACCATAGCTACTTCCAAGTGTGAGACTAACTCCTGTTACAGCTACTTCCCGCTGTGAACGTTACGGGGGGGGGGGGCATATATTATATTTGTGTTGTATATTTATATGAATTCTGTTAGGGAGCTGCCATACTCACTTGCAGTAGATAATTTCTCAGTATAAAATACAGTATATTGTACAGTTCTAACCATTGCTCTCTCCACATTGGATCCACACTCTGATTACTTGCAGAAGCCCAAGGGAAGAAGACTAGAGTTTCTCTAATAACCCTTCCCTTTGCTTCTCGCCATAATACATTTTAAATTTAAAGACACAAAGAATGATGAGATCCTTTACTATAAGTCCTGCCCGATGACTGCCCAACCCTACATACGTTATGCATTCTACTTATCCGGTGCAGCACTGGGCCCATAATGATTCTGGCAGAATGCCCATGCCCTGGAGAACTTACAATCTGAGGCGGGTGGGATGTAATAAAATGTTTATAGGCCAAGCACCCCATAGCATAATAAACAATCTACTGATTATTCATTATTGCAAATTGCCTACAGGACCCTACGGATTAGAATTAAAGGTACTGACCTACTAGTCCCCAGACTTGACCAATTCATTGAGCCAACCCTATTTCCTCAATACACATTTATTTTAGTGGGTTTATCCTCTAAACACTAAGCCTTCTCTTCCTCTGAATTCCTACAAAAGTTCTCCATGCCAGAAACAGGCACCTTCAACAAGTAAGCAACTACTGCACCTCCTAGCATTCCTCCCAGCAAACCGACAACATCTCAGCTCATGTAAAGATCTGGAAAGCCATTTTCCCTCTATTATGTTAAAGCTTAGACTTTATGTTTATAGTAGCAGTTACAGGGAAAATATAGACAAGTAATTCATATACTCTCTATGGCTGACACATACAGGCAACTAAGCAGCCAAGTGATCCATTCACATTTATTCAGGAACTTCAGTACCATCTCTGGTAGATGGAAAATCTCTCAGTAGGTCTTTCCAGTTGACATGAGGGCACCCATTCCGATTAGAAGAAAAGAGGTTCCAGCTAAATATTGGGAAGGGGTTTGTTACAGCGAGAGCTGTGAAGATGTGGAATTGTCTCCCTGAATCAGTGGTACAGGCTGATACATTAGATAGGTACAAGGAAGGGTCGGATGCTTTATTCACCAGTAGCTCCTCCCAGCAGACAGGAGGGAGCCAATGAGATTAGAGGAGGGAAAGGGGTGTTACAGGGAGAGCTGGGAAGTGAATCAGGGGTACAGGCTGATACATTAGATAGGTATAAGAAGGGGTTGGATGGTGTTGCATTTTGGAGTCAGGAAGGAATTTTTTCTCCTCTGAGGTAAATTGGAAAGGGTTCAGAAGGGTTTTTCGTCTTCCTCTGGATCAACTGGCAGTTAGGCAGGTTATATATAAATTTACGGTTGAACTTGATGGAGGTGTGTCTTTTTTCAACCTAACTTACTATGTTACTATGTTATGAAGTAGATACAGATGGTTGGTCCATCCATTATGATTGCTGACATGCAGTTAACTCCCATTACTTTCAATGGTTCATGCCATTCCTTGGCCAACACCAGGCATGTCTCAGTCTTATACAACAATGAACAACGATTGATTCAGATGAGTCTGCTGACACTCACCAATTTTGCCACAGCTATAGGAAGACACCAAAGTCCAATAAGAAAATACTTTGGTCAATATGTTTCTAATAGCCCCAATGTAACCAAAAACAGTAAATTCACCAGTGAACCACTTCTTCTGGTATAACACCTGAGCTGCACCTTCACCATATTAAACATATTTGTCCTACGGCTCTCCCATTTCTCAACAGAAGCCAACGTTTAAGGACATGATCATTATCCTTTCATTTGTTTGCATGGCAACAACAACAAGATAAGACACTGCTTTAAGGCGGAATTTGGTATTTGGTTTCCTATTTGTAGAGCAACATCAATAAATACTCCCATTTGTCATGCCAGATGATATATTAAACATAAAGGGGTACAGCTCACCCATGTCTCATTTGCATCATTCCTGTGCCAAAAACCAAGTATAAAGGCCTAAGAAAGGGCCTAGTGGGCCCTGCTTTCAGTCTAAAGGGACAGGAATAAGCAGACACAGACACAAGTAATGTCACAGCAAATTTCTTAAATTCTAAAGAGAATTATGGAATTTTGCAACATTTTCCAGATCATTATAGAGGGAAATAAAATGGGAGTTTTTGTTGAAAGCTGGTCCTTTCCCCCCTTTATTTAAATCTATTACTAGGCTGCTGTACAGTAAGTACATTGTAATCATGGATTATTAACAAAATACTGCTGCTCCCTATGTAATAGGTAAATCATCAGCTGAACATTTTAGCTGAAATATGAGACGTCTAACCTTAACCCACAGCCATGGGAACATGACAAGGTCAATATTCTTACGTATCAAGGCAAGAATCAGTTTTAATGATTTTTTTCTCTGCATTATTTGTCACAGCCAAAATAAACTGACGGAAGGGATTAAATGAAATGTGAATAATGATGTAATTAACTCAAGAGAAGAAAACAGTGGTGTAATGTTTGCAGATATAGAAGTATTGTGTAAGAAATGAATGGCACGGTGTTTGCTGCCAGTGAGAGTAAAACTAGATGTGTAAATGGTAAATGCATTTCAGTACTGGTATCAGACCTGTTATCCAGAATACTTGGGCCCTGGGGTTTTCTAGATAACAGATCTTTTTCTAATTTGGATCTTTATACCTACATCCACTTGAAAATCATATAAACATGAAATAAAGCCAATAGTCTGGTTCTGCTTCCAATAAGGATTAATTATATCTTAGTTGGGATCAAGTACAAGCGACTGTTTTATTATTACAGGTATGGGACCTGTTATCCAGAATGCTTGGGACCTGGGTGCTTTTCTGGATAACAAATCTTTCCATAATTCGGATCTTCATACCTTAAGTCTACTACAAAATCATATAAACATGAAATAAAGCCAATAGGCTGGTTTTGCCTCCAATAAGGATTAATTATATCTTAGTTGGGATCAAGTACAAGCGACTGTTTTATTATTACACAGAAAAAGGAAATCAGTTTTAAAAATTTGGATAAAATGGAATCTAAGGGCAGGTGGCCTTTCCGTAATCGTAAGCTTTCTGAATAAAGGGTTTCCGGGTAACGGATCCCATACCTGTACAAATAACAACCTAGTAGTTTGTCACTAACAGATTACATGAGTCAGTTATCTGATATACCACATATTTGTGTGAAGTCTATAATGCAATGGTATAATATATAGAAGCCCCACAATGTTTTGGGGAAACAGATCAGCAACTCTACAAATGCTACAAGTGTTTCATTGGGCTGAGGTCCAACACAGGGGCCAATCCATGTGCCAGAAAGGGTTTATTATATTCTCACCGGCTCCAGGAGACGACGGCTCAAACACACTGGAGGTGTCACTGCACGTGTTGGACGCTTGCTCCGTCAGCTTCTTCTTCCCACTCCTGTCGGACGACTTGTGGGATTTCTTTTTATTCTTTATAAGGATTTTATATTTTAAGTCCATGGGGCTTGGAAGAGGGACTCCAGAATCAAGCTAGAAGGAAAACACAAAACCATGGGAATGGAGGAGGGGAAATAACGTCCGCATAAAATATTCAGCACTTGGAGCTTCTGTGATCCTTAAAAAGATTTTGCAATATTTATGGAATTAAAAATTAAGGTTGTAGGATAGTGCAATGTTTACAAATAGAATGGGTTCTGTTATAATAAGACATTTACAAGCCTGGGGGTGCAAGTGAAAGATCATTTAACGTTGGCCGCGCTAAATTCAAAGGCCATGGTCTGCGGCTATTCAACCAATACCCAACGTAGTGGGCAAAGTGCAAACAAATGCCAGATTCCAGTCTTTGCACTTTGCACTTTGCACGGGGCACTGCAAACGAGTGGAAGAAAAAACAGCTTTGCTTTGATTTTTAAATGTCTGGTTTGTACTCCACATCCACTCGAATGAACCTTGAGCCAGAAAGCAATTGAGGATAAAACTTACCTATACTGTAATTAGAGATGACTAATAGAAATAACTAAGTTATATATATTTTTTATATTTTTGAAATTCAGCATTCTCAAGAGCTCAGAGTACACTTCTAAGTACTTTTACAATTCACGTTACTGATTTTTCTAGTTTTTAAAATATGAGTAATTTTGTGCTGTTAATATAATGAATTTGAAACAAGAAGAGCACAAACTGCTGTTCATTGCTGCTGAGTTGCTACAGAAGTAAAAGGAATTGTCCTGTGATGTTGCTCTGCTTAGACAATGAAGTTAGTGAGCATGGAAAAGTCACCTGATATTTCTCTGATCAGTTCTAAGCTAAAGAACAGCACAAAATGTTCCTTTTTGGACAAAATGTATTTCATATTAATTAATGGATCTTCCATGCAGAGACTAATCTTTCCGGCTCTCATCTGGATGCCCTTTGTGCTCTTGAAATATCTAATTATGAAAAAAATGTATTTGTACAAGTAGTCATATCTGCCCTTAAAGGGAAACTATTAATATTGTAAAGAATTTTTTCCTTCTTTTACAAATAGTCTTTCTTACTTATTTTTTTACAGGTGTTTCATATATAATAATTTGTTGGCTAGCTCTCAACAATCTGGACAAGAGCTTGACTTTTAGCTTGCTTTTCAAATAACTCAAAGATCTTACAGTCATTTATCAGCTTAGTGGTTCTTCTCTGGACTTTCTGTTTTAATAGAGAACAAAAGTGCTCAGTATATTGAGCATCGGACAACCTCCAGTGAACCTATACCCATGTAATACAAGACAGTAACATGCTGCCTCTCTCTTGCTGACTTTATGGATGAAATCTTATATTAAAAGAATGAACTTACTGGGTACTTTTCTAGTACATCTGTCAGAAGTCCATCTCCAAATATTTGCTTGCAGTACTCCGCCATCTTTTCCTGTTGTTTTGGCCTGAAACAGAAAAACAGGGCCAGATTATAGTAGTTATCAAACTATTGACTATTACAATAATTTAGAGTGTACAGAACCCATGGTACAAAAGAATTGTATTGAAAACGATTTATGTTTGTGCCAAGCAAGAGGTTAAAAAACAAATATGCACACCCACAGAGGAATTTAACTGTACTGCATGTAAGAGGGGTTAAAATGTGTGTGGCTATGGTTAGCAATGGGAATGATGCCATGTTAGAAAGTTAACTGCAAGAGGAGTTAAACTATAATGTATAATGGTTAAATATTTTCAAATCACTACAAGATTCTGGAAAGAAGTGGTCCTACAGTGTTAATTAAGATGGAGGTGAATGCCCAGAAGTTTTGGCCCAAGACAATTTGTCTGATGTGGGGACATTTAATGATGCCTTGGGCCCAAGGATAGCCATCACCAAGGTGAGAGACACTTTTATCAGAACTACTTTGATAGGCCTATAAGTCCATTTGCTTTGTGGAGCTCACCTGAGTGGGTGAGAGAGATAGGAGAAGGTATGTTGGCTGAGCAGCTAAGGCTCCACCAAGGAAAAATGAACTGTCAGCACCCAGGAGGAAAGGCTTAGGAGGGTGGGCTGTAGCAAGGCACAACTGAAAGAATTGGGTGAGGTTGTGAAGTTGACTGTGAATGTCATTCTTCCTAAGTCATCTACAAGTCCTCTGTGGACCAAATTTCATTCACAATGAAATTTCTTGCTTGTAACATTCGTGTTGACAAAGAATTAATTTGGCCTTTATCCAGTTTTGTTAGGTACCCCGGGGACACCCAAAGGACACCTAAAGTAAATGTTAGGTACCCCGGGGACACCCAAAGGACACCTAAAGTAAATGTTAGGTACCCCCAAAGATCTCTCAGGAGGAGAGTATTACACTGGTACGGAGCTCTGTTTGTCAAGAGTCTTTGGTGCCTACAGTAGCAACATCCCTGTCTAATAATAATAATAATGGCAGCTAGTATACTACATCCACAGTTCAGCTTTAGGAACCAGTAAACTGAATTCAGTTTACAGAGGAGCCATTAAATGAAGGAGACAAGCTTGTGTCCTGCCACCTGTGTTTGAACTGCACAATTGCCATCCCACTCTTACAGTTACAGTTTAACAACAGCTTAAGGGCAACTGGTTGGCTTTTAGATCAGAAAAGATACAATTAAACATTCAATTCCTTTCTACTTCGATCCCTTTGCTTTATGTGAGTTGCATCATCTGTGAGAGAATTCTAATTAGTGTTGTACCTCTCTCCAATTCACGCCCTATGTTTCTATACACCTATGCTCCTACGCTCACTCTTTCCATGTCTTTCTCAACTAAACATCATGTATGTTGCAATTCTACCTGTAAATACAAAATGCCAATAGTGGTTAAGCCAATGCTTTGATCTTATATTTAGTCCTTATGAGGGTATAGTTTTAAAGGCTAAAGAGATGTCTAAAACAAGTGTTATTTTTGGCAATTTGATTGGTTGCTGACCTTGTAATTAAATTGAAAAGCTGTGAGAGGTAAGAGTCATCATTGAATCTAGGGGGCTATACTCCTTTAGCTGCACTTATAAGGCCCCAGAGACACTTCTGAATGCTGCACTAGAGTCTTTTTAGTTGGAGATTAGCATTTTCATACTTTGAGTGAAAGCGGCAGGAATAACGGAGCAACATGCTGACAAATTCATGAATATTCACGCAACTGTCGGCTGGTCTGACAGAGCATGTACGTCCATTATAAAAACTGACAGGGATTGGCTCAGGGTCAAGGAAACATGCGTCGGCCTTTTGAACCTCCTTCTGACCGTATGCAGCTGCGGAAATTAGATTTGACAAAATCCTCTAGAGAAGGGCTAAGTATCGGTAGCTGTAAAAATGGCTTCCTGGGAGATTACAGATGGATGAGAATAATTGTGCAGCGACACAGAGGAACTTATTCAAGCCCTGCAGTTCTTGTGGTCTCCTGCCAAAACAAATGATGGAAATGACATGAGAGAAGAGTCCCAAGTGTCACACAATGAAGGGATGTAACCTAGTTTTCTGAGGCAGCTCTCTGCTAACTTCAAGTCTTATTGCTGAACAGAAGGTTTTGCCCAATGGGAAGAACACAGCAGATGGGTGAAGACTAGAATGTTTTCCAAATATAATTTAACTCCTTTAATACAGTACTACTGAGGGAATGTGACAGAATCACAAAACAGAAATGGGAATTTTTAAGTGGAGCTCAATGGCTTTGCAGTTTAAAACAGATAATAAGGTACTAAAAACAGAAGAACTGCAAAAAGAACTTTGTTTTTAGATAAATCCTTCAATCTTCAAATGATATCCATGGGCTTTCTTCATGTGTAGCAAAAGATCATTTCTCACTCAGTTCAGCTTGACAGTTACATTTGAATGATTGCTCCTACTGGTCCTAGAGAGTTCTTCAACTGAGATGGGATACAGAGGAAACACTTGAAAGCCTAAGACTGAAAGTGTCAGGAAAATATACAAGTCTGAAAAGGTTTGGAGCGGAGAGAAAACAAGGGTATTTTTGAGTTTAGTGAAGTATTGGAAAAGATAACAAATGGCTAGATCTGAAATGTACGAAATAAATTAAATATACAAGGGGATTATTTGGATATTCTTGAGAGTGTCAAGTCTAGAAGAAAAGGAATTGGTGGCAATGTTCATTGCAAATCAAAGACTTCAGAACCACAGTCTAATAAGGCAAGATAAAGACTTCATTGTGTAGCGATTGACTAGACCTTTGAATAGACAATAAAGAAAAATGTAGCTTCCAAAGCCTAGGGACAATGTCACAGTCATTGTGGGGCACATTTACTTAGTATCGAATGATTCAAACTAAAAATCGTTTGAATATTCGACCATTTGATAGTCGAAGTACTGTCTCTTTAAAAAAACTTCGACCCCCTACTTCGCCACCTAAAACCTACCGAGGTGCAATGTTAGCCTATAAATCCTTCGAAGTCAAAGGATTTACATTCGACCATATTTAAATCTGCCCCTGTATGTTTTTTTCTCAAGGCAAATTGAGTTGAAAACATTATTAGACGACCCTCCAGCAAAATTTGTCTCAATCATTAACTTCTGCCTTACAACTCTGGGTTCTGAGCTTATGGTTGTACTTTACTTCAATGGTTCTCCTCCATGTACTCTGGTTTTCCCCAAACAAAAAGCATCAGTTTATTTATAGACTGGAAGGTCCCCCTGAAGAAGGGAGTGAGGTGAAGGATGAGGAACCTCTGTAGAGCATTGCAGAATTTCATTGCACTATATAAATGAAGGATAATGAACTAAAATTATACAGAAAAGTCAGGGTTTAACACAAGCAATCAGAATGTGGATATAATCATTTGGGGGGTGGAAATGATAATGTAGATCTGAGTCTTGATGATTTATATACTATAATATTGAATGTAAAAAATAACTGTGAATCAAGTCTTCTTCAAGTATTCAGAGCCACCATCAAATGCATTTAGGCATCATCTTATTATATTGCTTCTTATGCCTTTCACAGACAGGGAGCCAATCGAGCCCTGGGAAATCATCTTCTCTATAAGTGAAAATCAATCAACTGCCTTAGATATACAATTTCCAATAGACAGTTTCAAACCACTTTCCTCCATCTGATTGTCTGAGCTGTATCACTACTACTTAGGAATAGGAAATCTTCTAACACTTGTGACAATAGGTTTCCTTGGATCCTTCCAACCCTCAATCCGAGCACCAAAGTCCAGTGTCTGCTGAATGCTGGTGCTTCATAAATATGTGTTAATACTAATAATGAGCATTTAAAACACAGCATAGCCGTAACATTGTTTAAAATCGACAGATTTCTTATGCTTCCTCTGCTTTCATTACAATAAGAGTTAAAGGGAAACCAATGAACACATTAGATCAGGTCCAGTAGGTAAATGTGGGCATTTCAACTTGAAGAAAATCACATGACCATCCTAAAATAAAGGGAGACGAGCTAATGATGGAATATAGGACCCGTTTCTCTAGTGGTAGCTTTTCTAGTTTGACAAAAACGTCAGTTCTTGCAACTTATCTCAGCTCAGGTTTAAGGATTTAATGAGTTAGAAATTAGTCAGCCAATCAGACACGGCAGATCTGTGCTTGTATTATATGAGTCAATCTAATGATTGGTTCTGTGTCCTTGGGATCTGACTTTGTTTGGCCTTCTTTCCACTGCTGAGCAAACTGGGGAATCATTTCTCCTTGTGGCCAAGACACCATTTACAGATTCCCAACTGGAAAGATGCGTCTTTTGCAAATGTGAATCTACTGTAATTATTGTAATGCAATTTATTGCCTTGACATGTATAACACATTGGTTGTTGTGTATTGGACAATATAAAATGCCTATTTAGAACTATGGTTTCACAATTGTGTGTATGATTATAACTAGCTTTTTGAGCTTCATTAGATTTAGCAATTTAGTTGGTCTTTAATGTGTTAAATATTAGAAATATACTTGTTTCTTGCATGTTTTACAAGTCTTATGTCATTCCCAGTAAATGTAGTTTTTTTAAGCAAGCCCAGAGTGCATATTAAGGGTGTTTTTTTTTTGCCACGTCTGATCTGTGAACTTTCATATTCATATCTTTACCATGATTTTACTTTTTGTGTGCTTACAAATTCAAAGAGATGTTTTCAAATTCATAAACTTTAGAGATTCATGAGCGCAAAAAACTCGATTGTAAAAATTTGACATCTGAAAGATTGTAGAAGTCAATGGGAAAAAGTAAAGTTTTCCAAATGTTTTTGAAAGTTGGTAGACCCGTTGAAAATGATGAGTAGAGTACAACTTTGCTGCATTCAAGTTATTGTGTGTTTTGTATTTTTTTCATAAATACAGACACATTCAAGTTTTTATCATTTTCCAAAATTAAATTAAACTCTAAAATATATTCTTGAAATTTTGATAAATAATCACTGTCTTAAAAATAATTTAAGCACTTTTCACCTGTGTAGTGTCTTCTGTAGAAAGATTAAGGACACTTAAAATTGGCTTTGTTGCACTTTGTCTTATATTTAAAACATTGGGGGAACAGATCCTACAATCCCTGGGGAAGCCAAATAGTGTAAAGGGCCCAGTAGGATCCTGATGTGTTTGTCAGACAGAGGCCATCATGCCAAAATGTCATTGGGTTCAGAAAATGATTTTGTTGTGGGGTCCAGTAACTTCTATGTTTTTTTGTTGAAGCAGAAAGAGAATTGTAATGAGGCTTAGTTCTGCCAATAATAATAATAAGCATTGTAAATACTACTTGAAGCAGGAATTATGTTTGAAAACAGCAGATACAGTTGATAAATATGATTTGCTTGTACTTATTATGCTCCACTTCTGGAAGGAAATAATTGGACCCTATGATATGCAAATGAAATAAAGGCCTATTAGGGAAACGTGAAGTAGCAGAGAGGATTGGTAAAAATCAAATTGTCTCCGTGTTTTGCTTTACTGCATCTACATAATAATAATATGCCTTCTTCAATTCCTAAGACAAATTTTATCTCCCATGAGAGTAAATTATTGACTATTATTATTGACTTTTTTTCTAGCTGCTTCTAGGAAAGCTTTATTTAATTTCTGGCTACAAAAGGAAACCCCCCCGTCACTATTGGACTCCATTTCTTATATGAAGCAGCTTAGTTGGCAAGAAGCTTAATAACTAAAACTCAAGGAAGTAATTCCCAAGATTCTTTTAGGCAGATTTGGTCTCCTTATTTTGAAATGTGTAACTCTAATACTGGTGATCAAATAAAGCCGTTTCTTTAATTGTAAGAAGATCTATCCAGCATTCCACATGATGAATGGGCTTTTTCTTTTATTACATTTACATCCACTGGTTTAGTTCATTTTTGTTAGTTTCTTGTATGGAATACAGTATTGACAATAACATGCCATTGTGTCGAATGTAACATGTTTTCTTCATCTGCATAATATTTGCTGTCATATTGATTTTATTTGTTTAACGTGAAAATCAAATAAAAATATTTGAAACCGTAGAGAGAGGTTTGGTATACAAGTAATTTACAGTTTGGACCTCTCCTGTTTTACTGGGGCGCATGCAATCAAGCCAACAATGCGCAGCCATGCAGATAAAGGTCGCTGCTTCTCGCAGATTATTTGGTCAGATTTACAGACTATTCATGCTTTAAATTAGAAACGGAGGAAAAAAAAGATATTCGTAGTTTCTGAAATAAAGGAAACCGTTTGACACTGGGTGACTCATAATTTAGTAAATGGAGCCCCTGAGGGAGTTTATAAGGAACATATTGGGGCAAATTCACTAACCGGCGAAAATTTGCCAACGCTGGCTTCGCGAGGATCCGAAGTTACACACAGGGTACCGAACGCTGGTGAAATTACGCTCAGCAGTTCGAAGTTACGCTGACGTTGGCTAATTTGTATACGGCATGCAGTTAAAGTACAATGGGCGTATATGCTGCAGCAAATTACACTACACAAGGCCAGGGAACCTTAATAAAATGATATAAAGTTGTTATAATGCCCTACACATGAGCCCACATATAGTTTAGGTGCCATATGTTAGCAAATGTAGGGGGGAGGAGGGTACCCCAAAAAAAATGTACGATCTTTTTCAGTCTATCACCCTTTAAATAGGAATAAATGCCAACTTTTTTTTGAGGAACTCCTATCTACTCTATTGCACTTCGCCTGGTCTGAGGTGGCGAAGGCAAGTCTGGCAATGGAGGTAACGGTCAGTAAAATCAAAAACATAGGGAATTTGCGTAGTAACGCTCTTTCGCCATACCAAAAATTTGTCTGGAGTTAGAGTGCGAAGTTGCGCCAGAGTCTATCTCCTTGGCGAAGTTACACCAGCGAATTTACACCAGCTACCGTTAGTAAATCGGCAAAGTGCCAAAATGTCATCATGCTGGTGAATTTTCGCCAGCGTTAGCCACTTTGCCCTTTAGTAAATTTCTCCCTTAGTGTTTAAAATGTAGTAAATAGCTAAATAACACAGTGTCCCAAATAAATATATTACAGCTTTACTGGTTTCTGATCTCTATTCAAAGGCTCTCGGGTTCTTTAATGCAGTAAAAATACCTGCAATTTTGTGTCCAATAGGGATGTAGCGAACGTCGGAAAAAAAGTTCGCGAACATATTCGCGAACTTGCGCAAAAACGCGAGCGGTTCGCGAACGGTTCGCGAACCCCATAGACTTCAATGGGAAGGCGAACTTTAACATCTAGAAAAGACATTTCTGGCCAGAAAAATGATTTTAAAGTTGTTTAAAGGGTGCAACGACCTGGACAGTGGCATGCCAGAGGGGGATCAAGGGCAAAAATGTATCTGAAAAATCTGCCTGTGTGTGCTTGGAAGAGATAGTGTAGGGGGAGAGCTGTTAGTGATTTCAGGGACAGATGATAGTAAGCTTGCTGGCTAGTAATCTGCTTGATACTGCTCTGTATTGGAGGGACAGAAGTCTGCAGGGATTTGAGGGACATTTTAGCTTAGGTAGCTTTGCTGGCTAGTAATCTACTGTTCTCTTTAAACAACTGCCATACGTTGACCTTGTAGGCATTGTTTGGTGTTTTTTCTGGAGACGGTAATATTATGGATATTTAGACAGAATGTGAACAAGGTCACACAGCTCGATGGCGGGTTGAAGAAAACAGTGTGCAAATAATGCCTACAAGGCCAACGTATACACTACTACAGCGGTGGATACGGATTATGTAAAATATATGAATGCTGCTTGAAAAAAGTGACTCCGGTGTTTTTTCTGGAGACGGTAATATTATGGATATTTAGACAGAATGGGAACAAGGTCACACAGCTCGATGGCGGGTTGAAGAAAACAGTGTGCAAATAATGCCTACAAGGCCAACGTATACACTACTACAGCGGTGGATACGGATTACGTAAAATATATTATGGCTGCTTGAAAAAAGTGACTCCGGTGTTTTTTCTGGAGACGGTAATATTATGGATATTTAGACAGAATGTGAACAAGGTCACACAGCTCGATGGCGGGTTGAAGAAAACAGTGTGCAAATAATGCCTACAGGGCAAATAATGCCTAAAAGGTCAACTTATACACTACTACAGCGGTAGTAAAATAAAAAAAAGTAAAATAAAAAAAAAATGAATATTAAAAAAAAAAAATTAAAGTTGGTGCTGCTGAACTACTAGGAGCAGCAGATTAGCACACCAGTCCCACTCCCCAACACTGCTAGACTAATAGCACTGGGCTCTTATAGTAGTAGTAGTAGTAGTAGTAGTAAAACAACAAAAAAATAAATAAAAGCAGTCCTTACAAGGACTACTGTTATTGCAGCAGTCAGCAGATGAGATCAGAAGCAGGACAGCTGCCCACTGCAGCTACATACAGAGCACTGCAGTAGAAGGTAGATTACTAGCCAGCAAAGCTACCTAAGCTTAAATGTCCCTCAAACCCCTGCAGACTTCTGTCCCTCCAATAACAGAGCAGTATCAAAACGATTACTAGCCAGCAAACTTTCAACTGTCCCTGAAATCACTAACAGGCAGCAGCTCTCTCCCTACACTATCTCTTCAGCACACACAGGCAGAGTGAAAAAACGCTGCAGGGCTTCGGTTTTTATAGGGAAGGGGAGTGGTCCAGGGGAGAGCTTCCTGATTGGCTGCCATGTACCTGCTGGTCTGGGGTGAGAGGGCAAAAAAAAGCGCCAACAATGGCGAACCCAAAATGGCGAACGTCGCGCGACGTTCGCGAACTTCCGGCGAGCGCGAACACCCGATGTTCGCGCGAACAAGTTCGCCGGCGAACAGTTCGCGACATCTCTAGTGTCCAACGCTGCCCTCATGCATGAACACGCAAGTCATTGCCCCGGTGCACATACAACATTGTGCTGCGCATAGGAAATGTCTCCATATGATCAGAATCTTGAATTCACATCCTGACCACTACTTAGGGGCCCATTTACTAAGGGTCGAAGTGAATTTTAGAATTCAAAAACTTCGAATTTCAAAGTATTTTTTTGGTACTTCGACCATCGAATAGGCCAAAATTCGTTTTGCATTGAAAAAACTTCGACTTCGACACTTCGCACCTTAAACCTGCCGAATTGCTGTTTAGCCTAGAACCTCTCTGAGTTTTTGGCTAAGTTTTTTGAAGCTAATTTTTTTGAAAAGCAGACAAGAAAAGAATAATTGCTGACCTGGAGACCTGGAGCAATCTTTCCATGGATTCCATCCACGTGTTATGAATATATTTTGCTCACACTGACAGTTCATTTTGTTGGCTACTCATGGGCAAGTCATGCCTCAATGATATCCAGTTGTATCTGCCCTCTGGCCAGTAGAAGGCCACAAGCTTAAAGGGACAGGGTTGTCATATATGGGGAGGGTTTTCATGTAGGTTAAAGAATAGCAATTACAATTGTGACATTGTTTTCTAAGATGTCTAACCTGTGCGTCTAGTAGGGGAGCAAATGAAACAAGACTTTTATAAACAAGTACATTTAGTCTTGGGATTGTGCTGCTGCAGACTATACAGTAACTACTATTGGACAGTCAGTAGAATTCAGTTCCATTTTCTTTACAATGAAACCCGATCATATCAATTACCAGGTCTGAAAAGCAACTGGGATACCAATTACAGCTAAATTGAGACATTATGACAATTAGACTGTAAGATAGAGGGTAAAACCTGATCTGCTGTTTGTTATACCATATAATCCATTTCACATGTAATTGGGAACATATGTAACACAAAGCCATTTCCCACCATGAGCTTCAAAACAATGGAGTGAAATTCAGTTACTTACGAATCAACGTGATTTTCGAAAGACAGAACGACTGGGTACGGCGAGGTCTTAAACGCGCATTCAGCGATAGCTTCTATAACTTCCTGAAGGAGAACAAGAAATGCAATCTATTTAGAGAAGCGGATAGTCAATTCCTATTGGATTGTTCCCCCCCCCAGAAACAGATGCACCAAATGTTGGTCATTTCCAGCTGTGACTTGGTGAAGCCAGTTTTGTAAAACATGGATGAAAAGAATGAATAATGAAAAGTGATGAGGTCAGTGAAAACTGTTTCAACTATTTTTTTTCCACCATAGAAAAGATTTTGTTCAAATTTAACTGCAAAACTTCAGTAGCTTCACGTGTTCTCCATACAAACATGACGCTGTGTCTTGCCCAAACACATGGGGGCACATTTACTTAGGGTCGAATATCGGCCGTCGAAGTTAAACACTTCGAATATCGTAGTCGAAGGATTTAGCGCTATTCGTTCGATCGAACGATCGAAGGAATAATCGTTCGATCACACGATTAAATCCATTGAATCTAACGATTCGAAGGATTTTAATCCATCGATCGAACGATTTTCCTTCGATCTGAAATTTCTGGGAAAGCCTATGGGGACCTTCCCCATAGGCTAACATTGGTGCTCGGTAGGTTTAAGGTGGCCAAGTAGGGTGTCAAAGTTTTTTTTAAAGAAACAGTACTTCGACTATGGAATGGTCGAATAGTCGAACGATTTTTAGTTCAAAGTCGTAGTTGAAGGTCGAAGTAGCCAATTCGATGGTCGAAGTAGCCAAAAAAAATATAAAATATAATTTTTTTTATTCTATTCCTTCACTCGAGCTAAGTAAATGTGCCCCATAGTTGCTTTAGGACGTCCATTGCAAATGTATCTACTGGTCAGAGCTTCATGATGCCATCAGCAATTATATCTCAATGGAGAATTTTTGTTACTGATTTCAGTCTTTGTGAGAAAGTCACACCTAATGACTCCAACAGCCCCTTTGGGGTCAACATATTAACTAAGGGGCAGCTGAAATACAAGTTCATAAATCTGACTGTGCCCCACAGCACTCAACTGTCATTGAGAACATCAGTTTTTATTCCAGGTAAATTTACAGCAGATCCATTGCCAGCAAAATGGAGCTTGTAACGCTTTGTAAATGGGGCTCATGTGCCTTCTTGACTCCTTCAACTTAAGCTGGATCTGCTAATGTTCCACCATACAAATTGTCAGACTAAATGGAATCTATTTTCTGTTTTTAATTGATTATTATCCAGTAATTTTACCGATGGAAATGCACATAGATAGCTGCGAACTTATTTAGAAGCATCACAATTGCTATTTTTAGAGGCAAAAAGTAGAAAATAAAACAATCCACACTGTAGGACCCTGCGTCATCAACTGATCTTCATGTCCAAGTTTTTTTGAGGAAAGTTGAGCATTTCAGCATTTCCTAGAAATGAGTAATCATAATGCTTGTCATCATTTCTAATCTGTTTAATGCTGGATCTGCTAAAATGTCACCTAAATATGATGTGTGGCTTATGTTTGTTGGCTGAGGCTGAGGATCATTTCACAGACAATTAGAGATCGGTGTAATCAGGAGCAGCAATATTTCCCAATGGAATTCTTGTATTAGGCGTAAATTGTCCATGAACAAAGATATTTGTTTTCAATCGCTTCATGTAACAAAACCTCTCTACAAATAAAAGTCTTCAGGAAATGTTGGGGGAAGCCAACGAAGTTGGAGAAATTTAAAGGCCACATATTAATGAAGCTGGAAAAAGGAATTCAAAAATTTCTTAACCGGGTGATTCTCTTTTACATATGCAAATTAGGATTCAGATTCAGTTCTGTGTTCAGCAGAATCTTTCACAAAGGATTCAGGATAAACCCGACTATGGGGCAGAATCACGAACCGACGAAAAGTCACCAGCAACCGTTGCGCATCCATCGCGTCCATTTCGTCAGATGAAAATTCGCTCAGACAATGTTAATTCACTAAAATGAAATGAGTTTCTTTGTGGTTGTTGAAAGCTGACGACTTTTCACTAGCGTTACATTGGCAATGTGAGCAATTCAAAGCGAAGATGCTCTAGCGTTCATTTATGCCAAGCTCAAATTTGCTAGAGATCTTGCGCTCAGGTTAATTTGCATATGGCGGGGAATTTAAAGTTGACTGGGAGTCTTTATGTTATATGTTGCAGCACATACATTACATTACACAAGTCCAGGGAACCTTAATAGTGATGGGCGAATTTATTCGGCAGGCGCGAATTCGCGGCGAATTTGCGCGATTTGCCGCCAGCAAATAAATTCGCGAAACGCCCGCGAAAATTTGCGGAAAAAATTCGCCGGCGTCAAATTTTTTTTCCGAAAAAACGGACGCCGGCGTCAAAAACGGGCACCGGCGTCAAAAACGCCGTTTCGCGAATTTTTCGCCGTTTCGTGAATTTTTCGCCGTTTCGCGAATTTCAAGCGAAGCAAAACGAAGCAAAACGGTGCAAATTCGCCCATCACTAAACCTTAATAAAGACAATAGAGTTGTTATATTGCCCTACACATGAGCCCACTGTATAGTTTATGTGCCATATGTTAGGAAATGTAGGGGGGAACCCGGTTACCCAAAAAAATGTTTTAGGGACTTTTGCAGCCTATCACCCTGAAAAATAAGAAAAGACACCAGTGTTTTTTGGACTTAGAAGCTTTTTTCCACTACAAAGAAGATTGAGGAAGATCTCTGCACTCCAATGCACTTCACCGGGTCTGAGCTGACTTAGGAAAGTCTGGCAAAAGAGGTAACATTCAGTAAAATCCGTATTTTAGTGAATTTGCTGAGTAACGACCGGTTAGTAAATTGCTGATGTTCCTCAACCGTTAATGCTGGCGAATTGTTGCCCCTTTATTAGTATTTCTAAGGTTGAACATTACACTTGTGGTGGTTATAGCCTTTTTTGGCGGTAGTGTTAAATATACTGTCAATAAATGAATAATATAAGTATAGTAGGAGAAACCTTGGTGTAAATGATTTTTATTAATGAATGTACAAAATTCTACATTAATATTGTATGAATTCCTTTGAATTGTCTATATATGATATTGAGGTTATGAGATCACTTTTCCTTTCCAATGAACGGAAGCCTCGAGACAGTAGGAAAGTACAGACACTGGAAACATTGGGAGATGAAAACAAAGGAGGTTGTGGAGTTTACCAATCTCAGTCTCTGGTATACCTTAAATGATATTTCCGTTGTCATGGTGAATCCATGGGTAATGACCGGCTCTTCCTCGGCCGTCCGTCCCTTCCAGCAATCCAGTTCTACACATCGACAGCCGGCCAAGAGAACTTGCCGATAAATCTCCACCGAAGAATTCCCAGCCAGCTGCCCGGCTGCAATAAACAGAGAGGGAACCAATCACATCTCTTCCTATGCAAAGCTCTCAAGTGGCTCCATAATGAGACTTGACACTTATTTAACGCTAAAGGGCGACATTCCACAATGGAAATGTTATAAATAGACAAATGCACAAACTCGTTACAATGATTTAGTGCTGCCTTCATATGGATATCTATTTATATGTCCACATTTTAGATCATGTTTTTTAATAACACAAGTCTTTTGTCTCTGGAAAGAGTCAAGTAGTGTCTAATTATACATCATTTATACTGTAAATGTAGGTTTTCCCTATATACTGTATATATATATATATATATAATGAAAGTGTGTTGTTATGGTCATGTGACGCATGTTGTCTTTTGGTGGTGGAAGTGTCACGGTTTTCTTTCCTTTGCCACAATGGATTCTGTTTCTCCAAGTTGATAGCGGTTCAAATGGAAAGTAGAAACTCATTCATTACAACATATAAGGACTTATTTATCAAAGGTCGAGTTTGGGAGGTTCGTGAATGAACTCACAACGAATGTTTTCCAATTTATGAAAAAACCTGACTATAAAAAACTCAAATCAGTGCATTTGCAAATCCCCTAGAATCAAATCTGTTCTCCTACACAGGAAAAAAATTGATGGCGGTCTGGCCCTCCCGGACTGCACACGTTATCTTAGAGCGTCAATACTCAACAGGATACTTGATTGGTCCTACCATGTGGACAACAAGGGGTGGGTTGAAATCGAACAACAATCCTCGGGCACACACCTTCTGCACTTACCTTGGATTGATAGGCTACATCGGAGGATATTGCACCCCTCACACCCGCTACTTAAAAACACTTTGAAGACATGGGATCTAGTAAAATGTAGCTCTAGAATTACATCTTTCCCTTCACCTCTCATGCCGATCACGAACAATCCGGCGTTCCCTGCCGCACTTAGGCCCAAAGCGTTTCACGAGTGGTTAGTAGACGGCCATCTACAATTTGTACATGTGTTGGAGAAAGGGCAACTTGCTAGCTTGGACCTTCTTAGGCAAGCCAGACCTAGCGTATTCCTCCAAGATTATAAATATTGTCAGATTAAACACTTCTGTGCCTACCTGGGAGGCGACAAAGTGCTGGGGAGACAGCTAACCCCGTTTGAAAAATTATGTATACTGGAGTTCCCTCCGTCACACACGATATCGCTTATTTATGACATGCTGGGGCCTGTGTTGGCAAAGAAGCAACTACCATTTATAAAGGTGTGGGAAAGAGATCTTGGCCTAGATATCTCTGAAGATTTGCATAGGCGGGGCATAGCTAATCTGATGTTCAGTTCTAGATGTTGCAAAATTCAAGAGTTAAATTATAAAATTCTATGTAGGTGGTACTATACACCGATCAAATTGAACCGCATTTACCCCGCTGTCAGTCATTTGTGCTGGAGGTGTAAAGTTAATGTCGGTTCTCTTATACATATTTTCTGGGAATGCCCCGACCTTGCCGAATATTGGGCCACGATCCTACGGCTTTGCTCTACTATATTAGGGAGGCAGTTACCCAATTCCCCTGCTCGTATACTACTATTTTGGGAACTGGAGAATGAAGAGGGTTCCCCAGATGTTTCTTTAGAGCGACATCTACTAAATGCTGCCAAGGTACTCATCCCCAGACTATGGAAATCCACCGTCCCTCCATCTGTTAAGGACTGGGCCGTGAAAGTCAATGAAATTGCCAAATTCGAGGAGCTATCCACTTTCTCTAGTAAGCAACACTTACAATATAGGGACGTATGGTTGAGATGGTTGCTATTCAGGGATACGGATGATTATGCGCAGCTCTTCACGCCCTGAGAAGGGCGACTCTGATGTATCCTTAGGCCTGTCTGATACCCCCGAACTAGGTCCTCTCCAGGTTGGGGGGATTTGTTATATACTTCTAAATGCACGTTTCTGGCGATATCTCCCGCGGGTGAACTTTGTTGTACTATCCTGATATGATGTATTGCATTTACATACTTCTGTACTGTATGATATGGTTTCTTTGGCTTAGACCCTCCCTCCTCCCCCCTTTCCATTCTTTTTTCTGTACCCCTCCCACACCTTTGAAATCAATAAAAACATATTTCAAAAAAAAAAAAAAAAAAATCAGTGCATTTGGGTTTTAGAGCGCAAACCACCGAAAAAAACCTGAACATCATGAAAGATACAAACATCTTTAAATGGTTCAATGGACCTCTGCCGTTAACTTCTACATGACCTTGACAGGTTTTAGGGTAAGAGTAAGGGCACACTGGGCGATTCGGGGAGATTTAGTCGCCTGGCGACTTATCACCTCAACTTTGCGGTGCCCAATCTCCCCTAACACCTTCCGTCACTCTGTACTGGCTAAAATGAAAAATCGCCGGCACTAATCACATGCAGCAATTCGTTTTCCGAAGTCGCCAGAACTTTCCTCGTGAGGGTTATTTACTAAACCTCAATTTTTTTTCTGGTCTGTGTTTTTAGGGCAAAAACTCAAAAAGCTTGAATTATTTGAGATTTATTATACCACAAAGCTGCTAAAAGAATTTGAAAATCCGCCACCTCAAACCTGTCAAGGTCGTGTAGAAGTCAATTGGAGATGTCTCTTTTACAATTTCAAGATACCGTGATCTGCACTGGTTTTGTGTGTTAACACGAAGAATTTGGGGTTTTCAGGCAATAATCAAAACAAATTGAGCGATTCAGGAGTCAAATCTGAAAAGTTCCTACGGTTTGAGTTTTCGTGGGTTTTATCAAGTTTTTTTCCTGACCTGACTTTTTTGAGTTATTATTGATAATTAAGATGGGAGTTTGGTTTAATAAAAAGATAAATAACCGCCTTAGCGTATCAATCCAGTTCTTCAAATTCTCATTGAAGGAATTCATAGATCAGTTTATATACAGTAAAGTCCCAGAAATGTGAGTTAAAGACATAAAGAAGGCCCAGCTCTGAGCTGGATCCACCATTCCAGTGACAGGTGAGGGAGAGATCCCAATGTAGCAGTAAACGTGGAGCTGATTATCAGAAACAAACAGGTCCCATACCTGTATAATCCTCCTGTATTGCAGCACAGGACAGGACCAACATGTTTATAACTTGCCAGTGAAAGATAAACTATGGTAAACTGTGTATTTTATTCTGTTGCTTAATTGCTATATTTGATCCCCTATTCATATCTTTTGTGTATATAAATATGGGACCTGTTATCCACAATGCTCAGGACCTGGGGTTTCTCAGACCTGTTCTCAAAACATAATTATAATGTGAGAAATAACAATAACATTACAAAGTCATAATGAACCATCTGATTGGTTCCTGCTTTTTTCTGACTGAAATATCTGAAATAACAGGAATATAAAATAAAATGTCATGTAAACGAAGGCTGCAAAATCTCATCCGGAATTTCCTTTCTAGAAGAGTCCCATGTGGAGTTTTACTTCAGATTTTATAAAGTGAACCAGCCAAGTGGAACAGCTACAGCATTGCTATAGGAACAAGATTGTTTTTTAAATCCCTTCTACAGTGACAACTGTGATTTCTGGCCTTACAGAGGAAATTCATGTTGTTTTCAGTTTGAATTTAATATTTAGGTTTCACAATATTATAACATATCTCACACATTCAATTTCATATCATTAGGTTTTTTTTTGTCTGCAGACGAAAATTATAGTCAATGGTCCCAAATACATAATGTACAAAAACGAAGAAACTCTGTAATCAATGGAATTATTTCTGGTGATCCCTTAGAGCAGTGATCCCCAACCAGTAGATTGTAAGTAACATGTTTCTTCCAACCCCTTGGATGTTGCTCCCAGTGACCTTAAAGCAGGGGCTTATTTTTGAATTCCAGGTTTGGAGGCAAGTTTTGTTGCATAAAAACCATGTGTACTGCCAAACAGAGACTCCTGTAGCTGCCAGTCCACATAGGGGCTACCAAATGGCCAATCACAGCCCTTATTTGGCACCCCAAGAACATTTTTCATGCTTCTGTTGCTCCCCAACTCCTTTTACTTCTGAATGTTGCTCACAGGATCAAAAGGTTGGGGATTCGTGCCTTAGAATCTTGGGAGCTAAGGAAGAAACCATTATCCTGCACTATTTGAAGAATATTGATTGTGTATGGGATGACAGTTAAACCTGTGAGAGAAGGTCCCAGTGAAGATATGTACCCTACGGAAGGAAGCCTTAGTGAGAGCAACATTTGGGGAATTAGTCAGCTGAAAGTTGGATCCTACTTCTGAGAGGTTGAATCATGATTTTCCCTAGACCT
This sequence comes from Xenopus laevis, assembly GCF_017654675.1. Taxonomy (NCBI): domain Eukaryota; kingdom Metazoa; phylum Chordata; class Amphibia; order Anura; family Pipidae; genus Xenopus; species Xenopus laevis. The sequence continues at coordinate 1,271,227 of NC_054379.1, forward strand.
GTGAATCTCGACTGTTTAATTGTCAAAGAGTTATTTTGCATTGAATTCTGAAAGGCTAATCTTTGGTTAAAAGGGGTCAAAATGAACCCCCTTTTTGAGCAAAGGTCTGTTAACTGTAATATAAGGCATAGAACTGTAAGATGACATTTAAAATCCATGTCCATGTTAGTAGGGCTGCATTATCCTTTATAATAATCATACTGTTGTTTAAAGGAGAAGCAAACCCAAAAGTTAAAAAAAACCTACCCCCCCATCCTACATAGATCCCCCTCCCACCCCGGGCAAATGAACCTAACATTTTACCTACCCCTCGGTGCAGATTCAGGCATCGGAGTTCACAGGTGCCATCTTCAACCCCTTCGGTAATCTTCAGAATGAGACCGGCGCTTTGGTAATATTTGTGAGTTTCGGCGCATGAGTAGTTGTTGTGAAACAGAAAATTGCTCCAACTGCACATGCGCCACTCCACCGGTCTCATTCCAATGATTACGAAGAAAAGAAGATGGCGCCCATGAACTCTGCTGGACACAATCTGCACAGAGGGGTGAGTAAAGACTTAGGGGGATTTGCCCAGGGTAAGGGAGGAGGGAGGGGGTTCTATGTAGGGTAGGGGGTAGGGTTTTTTTAACTTTTGGGTTTGCTTCTCCTTTAAATTCCCCTCTTCAACCTCTGCCATGATCCCCTGCTGCATTCTCATGACTCAGTATGTTGCATTCGATATGTTACAGCCTTTCACCATTCCATAATGCAAGATGATGGCTTCACTGACACTTACAGCTTTTCCTAGAATAACTTACCAGTGAGGTAGGTGTTATGTGAAGAATTAATGAAATAATGAGATAATGGCTGAGACATGTCTTCATTTAAATCCAGTTTCTCAGGTGGGACCACTCCATTCTCTTCTCCACTCAGGTAGTTCATGAAGCCCTCCACTGATATCTGGCCTGAAACAAATGGAAACAGAACATTTTTATTGCTAGAATTCTTTTTGTCCAATCTCAGTAAATACTTTATTTTGAAAACACTGAAATATCACATGGGGGTTATATATCAAAGGTTGAGTTTGTGAGATATTTCTAAAGCACAACTGGAATGTTTTCTTATTTATGAAAAAAAAAACTGGAATAAATGCAATCGTGCTGAAAAACTCAAATACTCTAATTGATTGAGTTATCGCGATAATAAACCTTGATAGCTAAAATGAATTGGGTTTTCGAGAGCAAACCACCGAAAACCCCCAGAAAATCACGAAGACATCTTCAAATGGTTCAAGGGACCTCTGCCCTTGACTTCTACATGACCTCAACAGGTTATAGCTGGAGTATTTTTGGATTCTGTCTTTTTGCAGCTTCGGGGCATAATAAATCCCAAAAAAATTTAGTTTTTTTTTCCTGAAACTACCCTTTTTTGTGAAAAACACAGCTTGACCGTTAATAAATAACCCCCTAAATGTGTGATGTATTAGCAATCATTCACTAAGACATATAAACCCATAGCAACCAATTATTTGACTTTTTAACTTAATGAATGAGGTGACGAGAACATTTTAAGTTCTACTATCTCACAAATTATTTATCAATATTCTTGACCAATTTTCTTATACTATAGCTTTTTTTTTTAATACACTATTATACTTATTGGTCAAACCCCACATTAAGATTTAATAAAAATTTGGATCGTATAATAAAAATCTCCCAATTTTGATATACATTTTTACCCTATGGCTCTATTTCCATTGGTAACCCACAATATCTGGGGGATAACTTGTCATCAATATGTTTTCAGGATAATATCAGACCTACACCATGTTTACCAAAACAATATAGTAATAAAAAAAGCTTTCCCACCACCACATTACAGAGTGGAAAGGAAGGTGGAAAGTAACATGAGTAGCTCTGACTTACAACGTCTAGTGCTCGCTCTTTGTGTACATTTGTGTAACGTTCCCCCATGACACAGCACTGGTGTGTACTCACAGACTGATCAGATTGGAGTAGAGAGCTCAGCAATGCATTGTATCATTTAACTTGTAGACAATGCGAGGGAATAGAAGTGCAAGGTGACTGCAATGGACAATTACTAACTCGCTCACACAAAGGAATTATTTGTAGATCAAAGATTTGTATTACAGTCTCAAAAATGAAATGGAATAAGAACAAGAGCTAACAGTTATGACGTATGCATAGACACAATCAATAAAAGAAAATAAGCAACTATCACTGCTCCATACAAGGGACACTCTATGCTCTATAGTGTATTGGGGATTGAACTTTCTCTATGGTACAGGTTATGAGCTTTGTATGACAGGAGGCTACAGTAAGTGTAACACAGATAAGTCTAACAGAGGAATTGTAAAATTAGGAATCAACCTGTCTACCCTCCAGCTGGATACCCCAATGCCACCTTTATGTTAGTCTCAAGCTAGCTGTTTTTAAATGAAATTGCCAACCTCCCACTGTTTCTAAAGTGTAAGTCCAGATGCATTAGTTTCAGTGCTTGGCATCCCTTCATTCTACATTGTGGCTCTAGCAAGAACAAGGAGCACCTCTGGACCTTTAAAGTACCTTTAATGAATGGCATCAATTCTTACAATGACAGCAGCAATGTTAGCATGCAGTTGCAGTTGGTCGAACTGTGTGAACTTAATGCCGAACAAGTGATACTGGTCCAGTTTTCTCCTGCATAACAGTCAGATCAGTTAAAGTCTTCTTCAACCACTGAAATGTCATTATGTAATAAGTCAGTTGTGGATTATTTATCTCTCTCTGTATCAGTATGAATAGAATGTTTATATGAAGAAAGTTTAGAATGTCCTTTGTAAATAAGGAAGATGCTTAGTACAGGCAAGTAGGGTGGGATTGACCCAACCAACAAGTGGGCGAATACAATTGAGTAGACCAAGCAAGGCTGTGAGGTTTAGTGTCACTATTTTTGACAGAGTAATCATTAAAGGTTGATCAAAACACTTCCCAGTGTACAGATGGTGCGCTACATATGCCATGTTCTTTGTCAGGATAGTTACATTTTCTAATTACATTTTGCAAGCTCCATTCCTAAGGGTTAGTTTGATTCAGGTGGTTGAAGAAAACATGAATTCTTCTGGGATCCAAATAGAGTTCAACATATGTTGAGTCCCATGGAAAACACAGCACTCCATCTGTGTCTGTTTTGAGAAACAAAAATATTTTTTAATTAAAAGTAATGTAATCTTTTTAATTGGTGTAATGTCTTTCTTGAAGTTACTTTGTCGTGGGTATCCTGTGCATTTACTATGCAAGCCTCTTGACAAATCTACACTTGTCCAAACTCAATCACTGCCCAACAGCCTACAATATGTATGAGCTGAGAGGAGGAGGAGGAGGAGGGTACAGGGAAGTTGAACTGTATGAATGCCATAAGTGCTGCATTGTGATACATTGGGAAGCACATCCTTACAGTGTTGAGGGATTAAAGGGATACTGTCATGGGAAAAAAAAATGTTTTCAAAATGAATCAGTTAATAGTGCTGCTCCAGCAGAATTCTGCACTGAAATCCATTTTTCAAAAGAGCAAACAGATTTTTTTTATATTCAATTTTGAAATCTGACTTGGGGCTAGACATATTGTCAATTTCCCAGCTGCCCCCAGTCATTAGGGATGTCGCGGACTGTTCGGCGGCGAACTTGTTCGCGCGAACATCGGCTGTTCGCGTCCGCCGCAAGTTCGCGAACGTCGCGCGACGTTCGCCAATAGGCGTTCGCGTCAAAATCGTTCGACCATTCGACCATTCGATCGCTAAAATCGAACGATTTTCGTTCGATTCGAACGAAAATCGTTCGATCGAACGATTAAAATCCTTCGATCGTTCGAATCGAACGATTTTCGGATGTTCGAAGTTCGCGAACTGTTCGCGAACTGTTGGCATTTTTTGCCGGTGTTCGCGAATGGCGTTCGCGAACACATTATCGGCGGTTCGCTACATCCCTACCAGTCATGTGACTTTTGCCTGCACTTTAGGAGAGAAATGCTTTCTGGCAGGCTGCTGTTTTTCCTTCTCAATGTAACTGAATGGGTCTCAGTGGGACATGGGTTTTTACTATTGAGTGTTGTTCTTAGATCTACCAGGCAGCTGTTATCTTGTGTTAGGGAGCTGTTATCTGGTTACCTTCCCATTGTTCTGTTGTTTGGCTGCTGGGGGGGGAAAAGGAGGGGTGATATCAGTCCAACTTGCAGTACAGCAGTAAAAAGTGATTGAAGTTTATCAGAGCACAAGTCACATGACTTGGGGCAGCTGGGAAATTGACAAAATGTCTAGCCCCATGTCAGATTTCAAAATTGAATATAAAAAAGTCTGTTTGCTCTTTTGAGAAATGGATTTCAGTGCAGAATTCTGCTGGAGCAGCACTATTAACTGATTCATTTTGAAAAAAATGTTTTTTCCCATGACAATATCCCTTTAAGGCTACGGAACATAAAATGCCTTTGTGCCCCAGCCCTTTAATAATCAATTTGAGGAACAAGAAAAAGAAACAAATTAAATCAGGATTATGCTAAGGGCAAGTAATCTGTAGAAAATGTCATTTTTTTTGTGGACATAATAATAATCAGCAGCAGACATAAGGGAATGCACGAGACATAAGGGAATACATCATGGCTGCATGTAAAGTGGGCTCCCAATTTCACCCCCTTCTCTGAAATCAGGGGTCACCTGTGGAGCAACAACATTGTCTCCCACAATGTAGAAATTGTCAAGTGACCACAAGTGACCCACAATTAATCTCATTATGAGTCAACCCTCCTACAGAGAAAGCCCTGCCACTGGTTTTTATTAGTGTGGGGTTGAATTCTCCATTAATTTAAATAACAATTCTATAACATACTCCTTAATTCCTTATGGAATAGTTATTATAAGAAATGCAAGAAGACCCAAAAGAAGATTAAAAATATGGATTTATCAAAAAGGAATATCTGGGACTAGGTATGACCTTGTGTTTGTAAAGTAATGAGTCTTTCCGGCTGCTAAACAACATTTAGGCAAAAAACATCTCAATAGGAGTCAAAACCATGAACATGGTCCTTAGGAAAGGGAAACTGTTGGGTTTCTATTCTTTATAACTGGCAGTTGCGGACCTGTGCTGAAGAGATTATGTAACGTGCAAATGTCAGACTGTGGCAAAAAGTGCTTATTGGAATCAGACTGGGACCTATTGAATGGCTTGTTCTTCTGTCGGAATGTCTAATAGCCCCCTTCAGTGGGAGGGACAAAACACCCACACGGGACTGTGTTACAAGCCAATGTGTTATTAATCACTCATACATCAGTCAGGATAAAAACACTCGCTGTGCAACTCTTGCAAATTCTCAAGCCCCCCGCGCAACCGCCACAAAACCCAATGAATTATTATTGTTATTATGGCTGACGGCAGCAAATTAAAGGGCAAATTTCCATGAGTTGACTTTAATTCTGTTCTAGATTGTCCCATTCTTAGCAACTTCAAATAGTCTTGAGTTTTTTTATGGTTTCAGTTTATTTGCCTTACAATTATGTTTCCTCCAGTTGTTATTTAATATGCGATGTGGACCGGAGTTCATTCTCTGTGAGCACTTTTCATTTTTACTGTAACCTTTCTATAAATACCTTCTCCTATACATATTCCATTCTGGCAAATCTGCTGCCTGCTTCCTCACATAAGTGGGACCTTTCCTTTTTATAGTTTATGTATTAAAGGAAAACTATACTCCCAAAATGAACACTTAAGCAACAGATAGTTCATATCATATTAAGTGGCATATTAAAGAATCTTACCAAATTGGAATATATATTTAAGTAAAAACTGCCCTTTTACATCTCTTGCCTTAAACCACCATTTCGTGATGGTCTCTGTGCTGCCTCAGAGATCACCTGACCAGAAATAGTGCAGCTCTAACTGTAACAGGAAGAGATCACCTGACCAGAAATACTGCAGCTCTAACTGTAACAGGAAGAGATCACCTGACCAGAAATACTTCAGCTCTAACTGTAACAGGAAGAGATCACCTGACCAGAAATACTGCAGCTCTAACTGTAACAGGAAGAGATCACCTGACCAGAAATACTGCAGCTCTAACTGTAACAGGAAGAGATCACCTGACCAGAAATACTACAGCTCTAACTGTAACAGGAAGAGATCGCCTGACCAGAAATACTGCAGCTCTAACTGTAACAGGAAGAGATCACCTGACCAGAAATACTGCAGCTCTAACTGTAACAGGAAGAGATCACCTGACCAGAAATACTGCAGCTCTAACTGTAACAGAAAGCGATCACCTGACCAGAAACACTGCAGCTCTCACTGTAATAGGAAGAGATCACCTGACCAGAAATACTGCAGCTCTAACTGTAACAGGAAGAGATCACCTGACCAGAAATACTGCAGCTCTGACTGTAACAGGAAGAGATCACCTGACCAGAAATACTGCAGCTCTCATTGTAACAGGAAGAGATCACCTGACCAGAAATACTTCAGCTCTAACTGTAACAGGAAGAGATCACCTGACCAGAAATACTGCAGCTCTAACTGTAACAGGAAGAGATCACCTGACCAGAAATACTTCAGCTCTAACTGTAACAGGAAGAAGTGTTGAAGCAAAAGACACAACTCTGTCTGTTAATTGGCTCATGTGACCTAACATGTATGGTTTGTTAGTTTGTTTGTGAGTACAGTGAATGCTATGGTCCCAGGAGGGCGGCCCTTATTTTTTAAAATGGCAATTTTCTATTTATGATTACCCAATGGCACATACTACTAGAAAAGTATATTATTATGAAAATGGTTTATTTACATGAAGCAGGATTTTACATATGACCTGTTTTATGCAATATCTTTTTATAGAGACCTACATTGTTTGGGGGGTATAGTTTTCCTTTAAGTGTAATTACTATCATTTTAGGCTCATTTACATAAACATGTGCAGTGAGCAAATAACAGTTATGAGTGCAATTGTCACATTTTTTCCCATAATGCAGCATGTTTTTTGCCAGAAATTCCTCTTTGTTGTGGGCACAAGGGGGTATTGCACTGGCCACAATTGGGGGCAAAGAGGTAAAATTAACACAATTGTGCTTTGCCTTAAATCAGACACAATTGGGTCAGCATTGGGTCAGCATTGGGTCAGCATTAGGTCAGCATTGGGTCAGCATTGGGTCAGCATTGGGTCGGCATTGGGTCAGCATTGGGTCAGCATTGGGTCAGCATTAGGTCAGCATTGGGTCGGCATTGGGTCGGCATCTTTTCTGGTGTTGCCCCTGAGAGTGACATGGGCGCCGGGTTCTTTAGACTCAAGTGCTTGGCACCTATAGGCACATGCCACTGATGGGACCCTGGATGTATTGACTGGTGTGAGGGTGGCGGTAGCTCCAGGGTCAGTAGGTGGAACTGCAGTGGATTTGGAATGGGAGGCAGGAAGGACTGAAACTATATGAAAGTACAAAGAGTGCATTAGCAGGTGTAACTGACCTCTGTTTACCAAAAAACCCTTTACAGAATAGAATACATTGTTTTGTATAGTGACCCACAATAACTAATTGAGAAATCTGCCTGTGCTTCTTATGGTCCGTCTTGCTACGTAAAATAAAAGTGCTCCCATATCTGAGAACTGGGGCAGAAGGCAATTAGACACAGTAGACATCAAGCCAAGGTTTGGAAACACAATATCCGAAAACAGTTACAGCTCAAACAGCAAGTCTGGCCTCTTAGAAATCTGTTGATGGCATGACTATGAGTGATCAAGATGATCATTATCCATGTCAGTCTCTAGGAACTTGCTCATCACATTTAGACTCAGACCAATGACAGATGTTGTGTTTGTGGCTCTACATGCGCCCGTTTCACTCCTTCCCAAAGGGATATATGCACATTAATCAACCAATCCCATTATCCTACGATATCGCATAAAGAACACCGGAGAAACAGAAATCAAGCCATAAATCACTGATGTTTCTTTTTTCCTTCTTTATGAAAATGCCAAAATAAACCTGGCGCAAGTAATATTCCCATTCTGTAATTCTGACAAACAATTTCTTTCCGAGGAAACTGATGAAAGATTTCAGGGTGACAACTCATTTCTAATTGTTTCCAATTGGAAGATGCAGCGTTGCAGTTTATCATATGAACAAATCACTAATTGGACTTGGCGTATTTTCTTCCTGTTGGTTGAGATGTGCCGAGTATGAAGTGTTGGGTGAAGCCACAGGCGGCTGATAAAGAGATTTATATAAAGACTACGGGGCTACAGACTATGTCTAATTGCATCTCTGCTTAATGAAACTAATGGGCCAGGCTCGATCAGCTCATGTCATTATTTGACACAGAATAACATTTAGCAAATACATTTCAAGCGAGTCTTTAGCAGCCAAAGCCATTGTTAACATATTAGGTGCGGCCAGCAGTAAATGATGAAAAACATCTAAACACAACAGATTCTAGAGAATTCGTCCAGATCCATTTCTGCTCCTGAACCATAAACAGGGATTCTTGGGTCACTGTATATTTCTATTGATTGATTGCTACAATAACGTACATTATAGGCTGCAACTGAATTCTTTCTATAGAGTCCAGAAACAGACAAAAAAGTGATCAGTGGTTAATACCAAATCCCAAATGTACTAATTTCACATGACTCCACATTCTACACTATGCCTGGAAGTCACCAATCATGTGAACTCTGGATGGTGAAGTGTAACATGATATTAATGTATATTTATTAACATGTTCTGTGCAAAATGGGAAAACCAATAGCAACCCCTGAAGCTTTTATCCACTATGGACCCTGCTCCTCTCCCTGGTTTTGTGTTCAGATATTTGAAGCGCTACTTCTTGTGTGTCTGATATAGAGCACAAATTGTGTACGAGTTGCACATTATATATACATATATATATATATACACACTACAAGATGTACATGGAGGGAGCACATGGTGGGGCATGGTGCAGAGAAGCCCTCAAGGCAGTTTTTAACAGGGCCTGAACTAGGGGTAAACAGAAGATGCCTATGCCAAGGGTAATGGGGGGCATTAAGCACTAACGATAATATGATAAGCAGTTTGAGTTGCGTTAGCGGTGCCTAATTAGCATACGGCGTGCAGTTAAAGTTGAATGGGCGTATATGTTGCAGCAAATACATTACATTACACAAGGCCAGGGAACCTTAATAAAATAAAATAGAGTTGTTATATTGCCCTACACATGAGCCCACAGTATAGTTTATGTTCCATATGTTAGGAAATGTAGGGGGGAAGGAGGGAACCCAAAAAAAATATTATGATCTTTTGCAGCCTGTCACCCTGTAAAAAGGAAAACTCGCCAGCATTTTTGGGATTATCCACTGATTATCTGAGCTGGTGAAGGCAAGTCTGGTGCAAGTGAATTTGTATAGTTACGTCTATTCGCCAGAATGCAAATGCGCCAGGTGTTAGGGAGTGAAGTACCGCTAGCGAATGACGTCACACTGGCGAATTTTCACCTGCGTTAGTCACTTCGCTCTTTAGTAAATTTGCCCCATAGTCTCATAATGTCTGACACCCCGGAGATAGTGTTAATGGAAGGTGCTCCCCTTTTGTCAGCATTTTGCATCATTAATCCCCCTAGTCAAATCCTCCTCCACAACAACCCCCCACTTGTCCACATAACCCCCCATTCTTCAATTTACTGCTCATAGGGTGGGGTGCAATTGAGGGCAGGGGTGTAGCACACATTTAACTTGCTCTTCAGTATATAAAGCCTCCCTCTGACTCTATTGCTTTGGTGCTGTATCTGCTGCAATAAATGTAACCCACCATTGAATACTTTAGGGCTCATTTAGTAAATAATGGGGTATTAAATACTGTTCTACCAGATTCTACTTATTCTAATGTGACCTTGTGGCTCCAAAGCATTGGGATTCCTGTGGTTCTACTGGCACTGCCCGAAAAACTCTGAGAGTCTTTGCAATAGTGGGTTAAACAATAAAGCATGAAAAACAATAAGAAAGACAGAAGAAAGAAACATTGTTATTTCTAAACTATAAATTGTGACCAAAATGACCCAGTATTTTTCTTTTCCGTTTTTATTCCCTGTTTGTGCAACATAGAGTGCCAGGAAGGGTCTCCTTAAATAGAATTATATGATAAAATTGTTATAGTGTGACTCATAAATCAGAATGAAAGGAGATATAATATTGTGGATATAATATTACTGCTCAGAAGGAAATAATCTTACAGCAGTCGCATTGGCAGCAAATCCAGTCCTGCAGGAACTGACAAGTCTTACAGCCCAAATGTCTGGGGGTCGCCCGTCCCTTCTGCCTGGAGATTCGTTATCAGTGGTGTAATTAGTGGGGCCTGTACCACTCACTTTAATGACTTTATGTCACTTTCATCATTTACAGGGAAACCAATAGACTTTGAGACAGATTTACATCAAGGATTATTCAAATAATCTGGTTTTCATTGGGAATTTTAATTCTAATTAAACTATAAAATAAGATCATATTTTCATAAGGAATATGTTTGTGTCCTTGGTGATTTATATCCTTATTTAATCTTTCCATATTTTATCTTTCCATAATTTTGATCTCTATACTTTGTCTACTAAAAATCATTTAAAGACCCAATAGGCTGGTTTTGCCACCAGTATGTATTTATGCAGCTTATTTACCATCAAATACAAGATACTGTTATTACACAGAAAAAGGAAACGCTTTGATAAAATGTGAATTATTTGATTAAAATGGAGTCTATGGGAGACGGCCTTCCTGTATTTTGCAGCTTTGTGGATACAAGGTTTCTAGATAAAGGATCCCATGCCTGTACATCCAATCACTCACTCCACACATTGATAAGACACACAAGTCAGGGGGAAAAATAGGGGATTTCAAACAGATGCTTTACGTTAGTGATGTGCAGGCCATGGGACCCGTGGGTTTACCCACAGGTTGGATAAGTTCGGGCCGACCTCAGCACTTAATTTGTGGGTCGTGGGTGTGTTTGGGTCAAGCTCTTCTGCCTTCTCTCCCTGCCCATGACCTCACATCCCAGCATTCTGCTTCTGTTTTATAGATGTGTGCTGGCCCCTCGGGTCAGAGCAGGCCTATTAATAGAGGGGAGGAGGCGGGTGCAGGAGGGCTCGGGTCTGGTTGGATGTTGGTCAAAAACACTTGAACTGCACATCACTACCTTACGTATTTTGTGCCTGAGCGTGGCTCCTTAAGCTTAAGATCTAGGGCATGTGTACCTGGACCTACTGTGTGAAGTGGTGAGTTTACTGATAGAACTTTAATAATCTGTTTTTTATTCTTTCTTTGGATTTGGGAAGATAGGGAATGCCTATGTGCTGCCTCCTGTCTGTCCCTTATAATACACCACTATCAAATGCAAGCAGTACAGTATTTAAGGGAGGTTTTGCACTCCATAACTGCATCCCAGGTGGTTTGTGCCCATTTTTTGCCCCATGTCTTTCATTTACTAAATGAATCCCCTCATGACAGTTAAAGAAGAAGGAATGGTAAAATCATTTGGGGAAGCCAAGCTGTTGGACACCTTCCAGTGAATCTGGCCTCTTATCTGCTACACAACTGTTCCCTGAGCCAATTCTAGAGGGCACTTTTGCAGAACAAAGTTCTGTACTGGCACGTGCTTGCCCAAGCCTGATGGAGGCGCCTGAAGATGATGGAAGTGTGGTGCTCTTCAAATAGTACCCAGGGCTTGAGCATTTTTTGAAGGAGAGGAGTGCCAGCCAAGGGAAGTAGGTAGGTGACTAGAATTACCGTGGGTGTGGGTATATTTATTATTTGCTACAATTCAGGGATCTTACAAAATAGCTTCGCCCCTACAGTCATAGGAATTTACTGCCTCTTGTTCTTTACTGCAGCCTGTTGGCCAACGTATGGGCCTCAAGGTAATTTCCGATCTATATCTGATTGAGGCTTGTTCAGATATAAATTCTCTTTTCACTGCATGCGTAGACCTTCACTACTGCTCCTAAGGTCTAGTAACCACACTGAATTCATGATATGGTGCCATTAATCTCTACCCACTGACCTTCCTGGTCCTGCTGATCATGCCAGTGCTTTGCCTGGGGCACAGAATAGAAGGCAACCCAGGAGGGAACAGGCAAACAGTCTCTACCATGAAGTCTCAGCAATACACCCAGGCCTTGGAGAATCACAATGGCACACATTCAGTGGGTGCCACAACCACCTTTAACCTTCTCCTGGGACTACTGTTCTGCAGTAGGGACTCACTTTATGAAAAGACTTCAGTGTATTTATAGGCATAATAGTCAGTAATTACTGTATATATATAGACATGATATTAAGCCTTGGAGCACAGAGAGATTGGGAGGTCATATGTTAGGCTGCAAGGAGACAATGTTAATATGTCCAGTCCATAGCCATCAAATTAAATATTTAAAACAAGTTAAAATTTAACTCTCCTTAGAAAAACTTCTTTAATTCAAGCTGATATATGCACCACCGATTGTATACAGGGCCTTTATAGTATTTATGTCAGCAAAACTATATATATGTGGCCTGAATGTGCTCACGATAGTTTATACTTGGAGATTCTTGTATATACAGTAATAGTATTATGATGGAGCTGGGAGAGAGCCATAAGACATGCTACAGAAGCCAACAGATTGCAGTGTAAACAGAGACCTTTAGAATAATGAAATTAACTAGCGAAAGAACACTAAGCTTTATATATATATATATATATATATATACATATATATATATATATATATATATATATATATATATATATATATATATATATATATATATATATAGTAAGAAACTTTGGAATATCATTTCTATTGTCTAGCTGTCAGAAGGGTTGATGTACATGTTTTATTCTGCACAACTTTTAGCTCAGAAGATTCAAAGCAGCTCTCGCGGGGTCCCCAGACACTTCCTAAAGCTCACGTTCCTCTCTCATAGCAGCTCCCTGTTTCTTGACAGTACAATCCAAAGGGAAATCCACTGAATGGAAAATAAGGATGGGAATACTGACAAGCCCCACAGATCTGCATGAGATATCAGACCCTGTGTTTTTCATCTGTTTTCTCCCTTGGGCTTAGCTACTTGCTCTGATTCTGGAACAACAAGGTCAATGGTATCAATGGTATGGTGCAAACTGCAGAGGCTAAGGGTGCAACAAGGTATCAATGGTAGGGTGCAAACTGCAGAGGCTAAGGGTGCAACAAGGTATCAATGGTAGGGTGCAAACTGCAGAGGCTAAGGGTGCAACAAGGTATCAATGGTAGGGTGCAAACTGCAGAGGCTAAGGGTGCAACAAGGTATCAATGGTAGGGTGCAAACTGCAGAGGCTAAGGGTGCAACAAGGTATCAATGGTAGGGTGCAAACTGCAGAGGCTAAGGGTGCAACAAGGTATCAATGGTAGGGTGTAAGCCTGCAGATGGCATGTAATGAGTGTAACACACAACCTTGTGTTTCCTCTCTTTATTTCAGCTATTTGAAGGTATATATATATTACAGGATCATGTTGACACATTCAAACAATGAGCTCCTGCATTTGAATTCCAGGCAGGGAATGAAAGCTGAAATTGAGATTCAATGGGAGTTTTGAAAATGGATACAAAACCGAAATGAGAAATAAATCTACTGATAATCCTATTTAAGTTTTTTGATAATCTCAAGACTTTTGCATTGAGTTCCATAACTCTCCAAAGGGGAAATCAAGATGAACTCTGCCCAGGAGCAAATGAGTTGCCTGAAAGCCAAAGAGATGAGACAGGAAGGTCCCTGGCCCTACTGACACCCCACAAGCATCACACAATAATGTTGGCAAATAGACATCTGTGCATCTTCATTACTACATGGAAAAACATGTTCCAATTTGCACTTTGCAAGCAAACTGTTCTATACAAGTAATGCCATTGATACACCACTGGCTCCCTATTCACATGGAATGTGTGTCTGCTCTACTTACTGCAAGAGGCTCAAGCAGCACCAGATCCAGGGAGTAAATCACCTGACTTGCCCACACAACAACATACACCACTTTATCAGAACATAATATTGGTCAACTTTACTTATTTATTGGTTGATTTGGTTTAGCCAGGCAATGACAATGACCTCAAGGAACCCCAAAAAGTGGTGGAATTTGACTTATTCTCAAACTGAATTCTAGATTATTAACATTTAAGTGAATGTGAACAAACAACAAAAGTCCAATAATAAATATTCCTATAAGCACAGTGTAGTAACTGAGATGTGCAAGTTTGCCCTTTAGTACATATTTGTTAATTAATCTACTTACCTCTTGTTGCCAATACGCTGTTGGGCTCATATTTCTCAATCAGCTGTTGGACCTGCTCCTGCTTTAGCGGCGGATAGAGAATCTCATTTAATCGTGGGTCTCGCTGCTTTGAGTTAATAAATTCCATCAGCTCATCAACAGTCAGGTGGGTTTTACTCTTACTGCCGCTGCAACGAAACAACAAACGGCTCAGTTTGCGCCAAATGCCTCTGATGCATAAAACGAGATGATAAATATACGGCCTAGTCTTTCACTCAACAAATAGCCTCCCATAGGCACTTACATGATACATTGAATAATAAGTATTAAAACCAAATTTGAAAAATGAACTAAATAACCAATGAGAGGTAGATACTGTAGGGGTAGAAAGAGGCACTAAAGAGGTCCAGTTGTACCCTGGTGTCTGGGAAAAAAGACGCATCTCAGGGCAGAACAATGGGCAAAGCTGCCCCATTTTACTAATTCACGGCAATGTTGGAGTAAGTAGAATAACGTAGGGATAAAGGTTTCACTCCATAAAATGATGAAACTGACCATAGTTTATGTGATAGGGTCATGGACTGGGCTGGGACTGATGGAAATGAAGTTGACACTACTGAAAGTGATGTGGAATATGTAGGTACTAAATAAATCAAACACAATTTTCATGGTGCATATGGCAGGGATATTCTCTTTATTGGAGTGTTACTGGGAGATGCCTGAGGCCTGCAAGAAAAATCAAACAGCGCTATATAAATATATAATAAAATTGTGGAATTATGAGTGCGGTCAAATTTAGGGATGCATCCATTGTAGGTTTTGATTCTGGATTGAGCTCAATCCCAGCACTATCTGTAGGACTTGGATCCAACTAAAGAGTTCATTGGAACCCTTAAAATCCCATGATTTTTAAAGCACATTCGATATTCAGGCAGATCTGAAAACGATGGACTCAGAGCATCCCTACTGGTCAAATGACAGTTTTGTAGCAGAGAGTTCCCCCTCAACACAATAATACTGTTATTAACATCCATCATTCCCCATGCAATTCCCTGCCCACTCTACTTCTCTATTAGACATTTAAATATATTAGGGATAGTATGTTTCATTCATTCTTTCTTTTTCTTTCTTTTTCTTCTTATTGTCTGATGATGTTCCTGTTAGTTGGGATTAGATCTGATACTCCTGCTTATCAATGGGGAACTGTGACTGCTCATTCTGTGCAACCCAACACACAGCCATCATTTATCACTCTTTTGGGTTGGTTATTTTTATTTGATGGTTCTGACCAACATTGAATGGAAACTTTTTCTTTTTAAATGGTCAAAGATCTGCAGCATTGATGCCACCTATAGGTCTATATGTGATGTTCCACAGCTGTCTTGCAGGGTGCAGCAACTCAGGCTAAACAGTTCAACTCAATGGCCACATGCAATACTCTACTTTCCTGTTTATTGATGACAACCACATATATATATATATATATATATATAGGACCTTTCTCAAGGATGAGGACTGAAACGTTGCACTCTTATACGATGTATTAAAAATAAATCAGCAACGATTTTATAAGGGTGTGCCGGTTCCAAGATTGGTGTATGCACAAGTTATATCTGTGCACCCCAATTACATATAGAAGGATATTTAGCCTTGCACTGCAGATACTCATCATATGTTTCCATTGCCTGTTGGGGTCAAAGACTGGTCTTCATCACTGATGTGAATGATGACCAAATAAGATGACTATTATGCATATGCAGTGCCTTGATCTAATGAATCAGTGTACAGGTATGGGATCTGTTATCCAGAATACTCGCGAACCTGGGGTTTTCCGGTTGATGGATCTTTCCATAATTTGGATCTCCATACCTTAAGTCTACTAGAAAATCATGTAAACATGGAATAAGGTAAATAGTCTGGTTTTGTCTCCAATAAGGATTAATTATATCTTAGTTGGGATCAAGTATAAGTTTTATTATTACACAGAAAAAGGAAATCTGTTTTAAATATTTGTATTGTTTGGATAAAATGGAGTCTATGGGAGATGGCCTTTCTTTAATTCAGAGCTTTCTGTATAAGGGGTTTTCAGATAACAGATCCCATACATGTATTATAATGGACTGGTACAAAGGGAATCACAGCAGCATCTTCTCATTTTGCATTACAAGAAACAAACACATTTAATGAATAATTGAAGATCAGAAAACCAGGTGAGGGTTTTTTTTTAATATTCATTTAGATATTCCTAGAATAATCCACTCGCTCTTAATCAGGTATTATTCTATAACATTTCATTTTCCCGACAGGCGGCACAGCTTGACATCACATTGTACCGTCTCCAGTTGTGCGGCAGACATGGCCGCCATGTTTCTTTTGTCATTATGTATTTTTATTGTATTAAGAAAAGAGAAAGAACGAACAAAGCGATGGAAAAAATTCTTCTGAAAAATCACGTCTTACGTAAGAAAGAAGTCAATTGTACAAATGCACAGGCTGAAACAAATGGACCAGTGTATTGGCCAGAGACATAAATGTGCACCTCACTTTTTCATTTATTTATGAAATAATCCAGACCAACCAAGCAGTATTTCACTTTGAGGAATAACACGAATACATTTCTGTTTGGTTGCTATGGGTTACTGCACTAGGGAACAAGTTTTACTAAATGACCCCCGATTGTTACATTTTGAAAGAAACAAAAACATAATATAATAAATAAAATAAAGCAAATGTATCTTACAACTCGGTAAAAATGTTGTCAATCTCAGGCCGCGGGCATATATTGTTCAAGAAGACTTTGTAAAGCTCTGGAGTGAAGTCGTCTTGTGGAACGGAGTCGCTCTACACAAACAAACACCGGAAAAACAACCTGTAAATAATGCGCAACTCAAATGGAAATACAACTACATACAGTACATTAAACATAACAACCCACACCCTCTGCCTTTCTGAAATCATGTGCAATGCCCCCCGCAATTTTTTGGCAGGCCGTGGGGGCCCCTGAATCGGCAGCCCCCCGAGGGCCCTGGACCCCCAGTCTGACATTTATATATCCTATTTCAGAATTTAGAAGGGATGCCCAGAATCCAGGATTTGGTTTGGACTGTTGAGACTCAAAGTCATGTGACAACTGAAGGCAACAACATTTTGTTCACACATGAAGGCATATATAATAAAATTCGAATCTGTGAATTTTTAAAATTTTTTACATTTAAAAAAATTTGAAAACTCACCAAACTTGAATGTGCACTTATTTATGAAAGAGCCAGATTGAACTGAAACACATCAAAATCACAAAAGAAAAAAAAAAGAAAAAAAATTGCGCATTCGCTTCTACGAAGCAGGTTTTTTTTGCATTTGAGATTTTTTGCTCTTAATAAATCTTGAACACGAGAATGATTTTTGGAACAAAAAAAAAAATCAGAAATCGTGGTAGAAACTGGATTTTGAACGCTGATAAATCTGCCCCATTATGCAATGTTTTCTCTTTTTTTTTTTAAATTTGAATATGAATTGAGGATTTCTTGATTCGGTTTTGAGTTTGACTGAATATTTTGTGGAGAATTCATCATTTCAGCCATATCCAATAATGATGGTGTCACGGTCGGCACCCTAAATTCAGAACCAGCGCTAAGCACCCAGTTCTCGGCTCTTGCTTCCGCCTTTAACAGCCGCCTTTCACCTCGGGAGGAGCCCTCGGCTAATCGGATGCTGCCAGGTCTTATTAAGGGAGGTGCTAAGGGAAGGGTTCTGAACGAGAAAAGGGGCACAACAGAAATGCAAAGTCTTTTTGGCAGCAGGTCACGGTACAAGGCGTAGACAGAAAGCATAGTCAGTCGGGACGGGCAGAGTAGAAACGGAGTCATGCAGGCAAGGGTCAAACCAGGAGATCAATTAGAGGGGATATGGATATAGGAGAGTCGGTTACCAGGCAGGGGCAGGATTCACAACAGATAATCAGAATCAGAAGCTTTAAACAGCACAAGGGCACCAGTAACTCTTTGAGAAGAAACCTGTAACGGGCAAGGATTAAAACACAGGAATTCCCTTATATAGAGGTTGAATTTCACATTAATGATGACACCAGCGCGCCTGCGCCTTTAAAACTCGCCGTGCGCACCCTAAAGAACCGGCGCCTGAGGGAAGGAAGACCGGCATCCCCGCCAGCCCACTGGGCCACCAGGGTGAGTAATCCTCACAGATGTATTCAGTACAACCCTAATTTTAAACCATATGGTCTTGGAGGAGCTGCTGGATCAGGATTCCAATAATGATTTTTCAGGTCAGGAGTTTGCACTTTTTAAAGAAAGACATAGGGAAGGAAACCCATTTCCATTTGGAGAAATTCAAAGCCAAAAATAAGGGCCAATCACTTTCTGGAAATTGTTAAACCAGACACAATATACTTAACATACTATAGTATCAAACTATTCATTTTTGGGTACTCGCTTAATTAGAGTTACAAAGCCCAGCATGTAAAAAAAAAAAAACCAAAAAAACCACATGTGTATATATATATATATATATATATATATATATATATATATATATATATATATATATATATTTGTTTCTTTATGTCTTTAAAACAAAAAACAATTTCCTTGTAACAATCTTAAAAATGGAGTGAGTACATTAAAATAAACTCATGCTCATTCACAGAACAAGGCAGTCAGAAATACTATTCTTACATTTCTTGAAATCTTGGCATTTTTACTGAGATAATATACAGTTTCTAAGTGAGTGTGTGTTTGTTTCTTGCCGAAAAGTCTCGTTCCTTAGTAACAGAGACATTATGGGATTATGTGTTGGAGTTGTACATTGCTCTATAGTTTCACTTAACTGAAACCCCCGCAACACAGTTACTTTCCTTCTTATTTTATGACCACAGAACAAGGTTTTACATCATCTACATCAATGAATCATATTTTCAAAATACACCTTTTTTCTGGAAATAGAATAAATTGCCTTGTTACCAGAATAGATCTGACAGTGAAATACAAGGCTATGAAACATCACTTGGAGTTTGTTGTCCATACAAACCATACAAACCATAATACAAAGGCACTACGTCTCATGTTCAGTTATTCAGGTCGAAGAACTCCAATGACTTTAAACTTCTTTATATTTCATATGAGGGGAACAGTGATTTTAAAAGTATAGACAAACAATGCCACTGTAAATATTAGGTATTTAGTACTTAGGGGGTTATTTACTAAATCTTGAATGCAAAAATCACCAAAAATCACCAAAAATGTGTGATTTTTTATTAAATTGGGCTTTTAAAAAATCACGAATTTTTTGGAAATTATTGGAAAACTCAATGGTCAATGGGAGAAGTCCCAATAATTTTTTGATGTGCGCTGGGTCTCGTGCCAAACCCCGAAGTTTTCGGGTTTTTCTGACAAAAATCGGAGGTTTCGGATGAAAACTCCCAAAAAATTGTGAAAATCAGTTGAAAATCTGAGTTTTTACTGCAAATCAAATTTTCTGGAAAATGTGATAATAAATTAGCGTTACAAACCCGAGCGGCTTAGATCGGAGTTTGTAGCAGACAATATTGAGATAAGTTGGGACCTTGATAAATAACCCCCTTAACATTTTCTTATAATACTTTCCTTTTTAAGCAGGAAATTTTGTTGGTTTTTGTCTGAACCTTCAGCTGGATTATGAGTAATGGGTTGGCGTTGTGTTTAAGAAGATTGGTAGAAAAGGTTATACTGTATATTTACATTGATGACATCATAGATGTACATATATATATATATATATATATATATATATATATATATATATATATATATATTGCAGCTGGAGTTCAGTTTGCCAAGCAAAGACCATTAACCTATAAGGGATGACTAGCAAGGAGCCAGACACTTCAACAAATAGTTCCAGACAGCTCTGTATGGGGCAGGGTGCAAAGTGCCAAAACCATTACATTCTATAAACAAGTCCCATAAAGTTTTCTCACACTTTTGCAAAAACAACAAAAAACTGACATACCCCTGACCCACTTATAACTTTGGAGGTGAGAGCAGGGGCGTAACTACAGAGGAAACAGACCCTGCTAGTAATGAGTGAATTGGTCCCTTTTCGCTTCCCCAAAAATTTGCAAAATGGAGTAAATCTGCCAAAATGCATTAAAGTCTACGAGTAACAACATTTTTTGGCGCACAACAAATTTTTTCACCCATTAGAATATATGGGCCTAATTTTCAGAAGCAAAACTTGGCGAAAAATTTCGCTCATCACTAGACCCTGGGGCTGCAGTGGGTCCAGGAGTTATAGGGGCCCCATGAGGCGCTAATTCAATTTCAATAAATATTGGTAAAACAGGTCAAACTGTAGATATTTTGGGGGCCTGAACTATAATTTGCTGTGAGATCCAGTAATATCCAGTTACATCACTGGGTGGGGCGGTGGTTGTCACATAGACATTCCCTCTCGTGTCCAATACCCACACACTTTTGAACCCCAAAGTGCTCCTGCAGTTGCAGAAGGGGAAGTAGTAGGATCCTCTACACTGTTTTAGCATCCACACTATGAGTAATTTATAGGAATACAGAGTATATATTTATTCCCTCCTTACACTGACATCCAAGCGCTGTTACAGTATTGGAGAAATGTAGAAATAGTCCATGACCCATTTATTCTGGAGGGCTGATAAAATGGATATTGTACTTTTGAATATGATATGTTTTATATTCTGCATTTACACAGCACAATGTTGATGGGTAAAATAATCTCACTTCAATTTCTCTTTCATATCACTTTTATCTCTTTCATCGGCAATGGAATCCACTTACTCTGCCAGATGGAAGATTGCAAGCCTCCAGCGCAGTCTCCACTCTTTTTCTATCAGCAGAGAATAGGCGGTAAATGCTGCACGAAATGGATGAAAGAAGAGTATTAGAAAGTATCATCTGCAAGTAACACGGATGTCCCACCAATATTACCTGGAAACAAGTAAAATCTCAACAAAACATTCTCTCCTTAACCCAAAGACTCAATTGATTTATCAGGATTTTAGATCCAATATTTTTGTAGGGTCAAGGAACAAGCAAAACCAGAAGAAAATGCTAATTTCCAATAATACTGATAGGGATCTGTTGGGGACATGTAGTAACAGGGTCAATGTTTCTTTGGTCAAACACCCCATTGCCCTGGCAAAATATAGGCACAAAATGATTCATACACTATTTTTATTCTCAATCACTGTTACATTTCATTGAAGATTTGGTCATGGAGTGTTGATCTGCCAAACCCGGTGTATTCTGGAGCTCCTGACATTTCTATGTGGGGTTGACTTGATGACCATCAATAAGGGCATTTTGAGGAAAGTAAATGCTAAATTGATAATATATCCAGGATTGTTACCGGGTTACACAGAATAATTTGTTAACAATAACGTCTGTGAATACATCAAGATATCATCAGTTAGGCATAGGATCTATTATCTGAAATGCTTACGTTTTTTTTCCTTAATATGGATTCATGCAACTTGGTTACCCTCAACTATGTTTTAAAATGATAACTGTGTGATTAGAAAATACTCTAAGGAATATAATCTCCCATAATTTGGATCTTCCTCGATGACTGGTTTCCAGATAAAGGATCCCATACCTACAAACTGTATTATGCTATTTATCGCATTCCCTTGAGTTTGTCCTTGACGATACATACCCAGCCGCCATCTTTTAATTATAGACCTATAACTTCCCTGCCTTTGATTTGGGAGGAAAAAAGGTTTTTGTTCTATATTTTCTCCACATTCATCAGCTTTCAATTAGGAATTTAAATGAAATAATCTTATCAGTAAACACAGGAACATTTTCTGGCTAAATGAAAGGAAACTGGGCCCCACTGATGTGCTTGTATGTGTTGCTATGACTTCATGAATCTCATCCATGGCAAATTTATTATTGGTGAAAAAGTTGGTACAAATTTATTAGGAAGTTTAAAGTGATACTTGATGTATAATTTGCATCAGATAATTATTCTACATTTAACAGGATAAAAAAATAAGGGGGATCAAAATAAAAGTTGGAAAAAAGTTGGCTCCAGGTCTAGTAACCTATAGCAACCAGCCAGCAGATAACATTAGCTGGTCACTAGGGATGTCGCGGACTGTTCGCCGGCGAACTTGTTCGCGCGAACATCGGCTGTTCGCGCTCGCCGAATGTTCGCGAACGTCGCGCGACGTTCGCCATTTCGGGTTCGCCTTACCTGGCGCTTTTTTTTGACCTCTCACCCCAGACCAGCAGATACATGGCAGCCAATCAGGAAGCTCTCCCTCCTGGACCACCCCCACACCCCCTGGACCACTCCCCTTCCATATATAAACTGAAGCCCTGCAGCGTTTTTTCATTCTGCCTGTGTGTGTTTGCAAGAGCTAGTGTAGGGAGAGAGCTGTTAGTGATTTGAGGGACAGTTGATAGTAAGTTTGCTGGCTAGTAATCTACTTGATACTGCTCTGTATTGTAGGGACAGAACTCTGCAGGGATTTGAGGGACATTTCAGGTTAGGTAGCTTTGCTGGCTAGTAATCTACCTTCTACTGCAGTGCTCTGTATGTAGCTGCTGTGGGCAGCTGTCTGTCCTGCTGCTGATCTCTCATCTGCATCTGTTCTTCAAACCACTGCCACCTAGCTGTGTGAGCTTGTTCACATTCTGTCTAAATATCAATAATAATACCGTCTCCAGAAACACCACCTGAGTGACGTAGTGTGATTTCTGCCCTTTACAGCACAAAATGCAGCGCTGTGTCAACAATGGATTTTTTAGAAACATATTTGCCCTTGATCCCCCTCTGGCATGCCACTGTCCAGGTCGTTGCACCCTTTAAACAACTTTAAAATCATTTTTCTGGCCAGAAATGTCTTTTCTAGCTTTTAAAATTCGCCTTCCCATTGAAGTCTATGGGGTTCGCAACGTTCGCGAACCGTTCGCATTTTTGTCCGGACGTTCGCGAACATGTTCGCGAACTTTTTTTCCGACGTTCGCTACATCCCTACTGGTCACCATTAGAAAGCAAACATCTGATTGGATGTTATGGCAGTGCTATGCTGATTTTACCCTCCCCTCTTTCGGACTGTCCACAATAAAGGAATCACAGATGAAGCATCACTTTCTTTTAAGGTGTCAATAGAATTTTTAAAGCTTATCTATAAAGGGGAAGTCTACACCAGGTCTAGTAACCGACAGCAAGAAAAATGCTACGTTTTCATTGGTTGCTAGGGGTTACTTTGTGACTTTTATTAGATTACTCTTCTAGAATAGTTCCGTAACTTTATCTTGGTCAAATCTTGAAGACAAAACCAGGACAAATGTATCTGTGTCAGATAAAGGCGATGATTTCACTTATTTCATTGATGATGTCATTTGTGAGCAGGACTCGCCAATGATATTTTTTATTCTGTAACCCTTGTTTGCTAAGTAAAGGTCTCTGTTTGTTAAAAATCATTGCAAATAATTGCATGATAACTTGCTGATGCTATATAAATGATGATGATGATGATGATGATGATGATATACCTGATTTGTGCTTCTATTCAGATTTAAAGATGTACCACTCACTTTTTAACAGGGATTCGTCCTTCTAAGTTCACTTGTAGCTTCATCTTGGTGTAACTAGAGAAAATGAAAACAACACATAAGGTACACTTATTAGAACATGCTAATTAAAGCACATTGGGTGGAGTAGTTACTAACACTAATTTTTCCCCATTTTTTTATTGAAACAAAGTCAACCCAACTTCCATGACTCATTTATCAGAAAATCAGAAAAGTCGGAGTGGCAAAATCTTGCAACAATTTGAATCGTATGACTTTGATACCTGAGAGATGAGATGGGAGTATTTTCAGATTCAGATTTTAAGCAGCTCCAGGGTATAATAAATCTTTTCATAAAGCAAATGATCAAATCACTTAGAGGCCCATTTACTTAGCTTGAGTAAAGGAATAGAAGAAAAAAAACGTTGAATTTCGAATGTTTTTTTTGGCTACTTCGACCATCGAATGGGCTACTTCGACTACGGCTTTGAATCGAACGATTCAAACTAAAAATCGTTCGACTATTCGACCATTCGATAGTCGAAGTACTGTCTCTTTAAATAAAAACTTTGACCCCCAAGTTCGCCACCTAAAACCTACCGAAGTCAATGTTAGCCTATGGGGAAGGTCCAAGATCTAAGCTTTTTTGGGTCAAAGAAAAATCGTTTGATCGATGGATTAAAATCCTTCAAATCGAACGATTCAAAGGATCTAATTGTTCGATCAAACGAATTGCGGTAAATCAAAGGATTTCCATACGCCAGTCGAATATCGAGGGTTAATTAACCCTCAATATTCAACCATAAGTAAATTTGCCCCTAAATGTGATTCAATGTGATCACTTGTACACCCATCTGGTGAGTCCATTTCAGTGCTCCTTGATCTTATCTGGTGATAACAATTGCCCATTGGTATCAGATAATTATCTGATCTAAATCACTATTGGGAATATGACTGATTTGGTATCTGGATTAGTGATGGGCGAATTTGGGGCGTTTCGTTTCGCCGAAAAATTTGCGAATTTCCCGCGAAATGGCGAAAAATTCACGAAATGGCACCGGTGTCTCGTTGTTGACACCGGCGTCCATTTTTTTATGCCGGCGCAAATTCACTGGCGACAACACACACATGTCACTGTATGTCAACATCTATAACCTCAGTATAATTATGTATTTAAATATATACATTCATTTTTCATTTATTTAGCTGAAATACCTCAGATCCAAAACCAATGATATGTTTGTGTTGATCAAGGGGGTCCTCGTAAGCTTCAATCCCATTTTGCTTTGTTAGGGACATGCCAACAACTCTTTCTGGAAATGGACCCAATCAATTGAATTATTTATTTGAAAATGCTATTTATTTGCCCTTGTTATTTATTTGTTATTTACCAGTGTAAGATAATCATCACTGACCATTTAAAAACAAAGGTCTACATTTTGATTACATTTGGAATGTTGCATAACTTACATAAATTGATCCTAATTTTGTGTATTTTTTTTAATATTTTTTTTTCTCTATATTTTGTCACTTTCCAAACCAAAAATGTGTCTGGGTTGGTATAATCAGTGACCCAAGCAGAAAGTTGGTGGGATATTCATTATTATTACTTTCCTTATTGCTTATGATTCTATTCAGGCTCTTCCTTATTAAAGCTTAGCTCTGGGGTCAGTGAATTTACCAACTAGAAATTTAAATACAAAAAAAGTTATAAAAAGTTACAAACAATTAAAAATAAAGACCAGACTACAAAATATGCTACAATGAGATTGTCTATAAAATACAAGAAATGTATTTTCGTTTTAATAATCTTTAATATATTTTCAAAGCTTTTCCCAAATGGGAGAATTGGGGACACAAGGAAGAAGTTTTTTAGGGGCAGGTAAAAGGTGATACTTGAAAAGCAAATGTCAGGAGGAAAACGATTGGATAACAGGGGAAAATAGTCCTTGAATCCTTGAAGGAATTTCCTTTGTGTGTGCGGGATGTGCCGATGACAAGTTATTCTACTTGGGAAAATGTAAAACTTGCTCTTGTTCTTTGACATAAATTGTGGAACATGAAACTAAAGGAAAGATTACTGATAGAATAAGTCACTAATAACAAGAACCCTAAAACCTTAAGTGTAACACCCTGTATAAAACACGAATTTTCATCCTTTTATGCTGTAGTTTTATTTTGTTCAATAATTATTAAGAAATGATCAATAGGACAATCTATTGTTCTACCTTTTCTGCCCATAGAAGAGCACTCATTTCAATAGCAATTAGAAGCCACAATTCATTGCTTATTTATGGCCATCGCACCCTACAGATCAAAAAAAAATAAAAAATCAAGTGCATTAGTTAAAGCAAAGGGCAGGAATTCTCACATTCCATAAACGTAATAGCGTAGCGTTAATGTTGTTTCCAACTGCAAGATCAATAGAATTCCTTTACAAAAACCACTAGGGACAATAAAGGCCGACCAATACCACTCTAGAATGACTACTTTCTTAAAGAGATATTCAATAATGTCATGGTCCTTGGAAATAAAGTGCATTGAGACAGGTCTACAGACACCACAAACGTTCGGTTTTAAACAACAAGTCAGAGACCAAAACATGAACCATAGAGGACCTGCTGTCTTTATTTGCTTTCCCTGTACACGAAGTTTTGGTCGAGTGCCGTATGGAACCTACTAGTTGCTGGCTCAGCTGTTAGGCTAAAAGAAGTGATACCTATATATATATATATATATATATATATCGATAAAGGGTTGTCTCTTTATTGAAAGACTATTAAATTAATATAAATATAACAATTCTTTTACAAACATGTTATTATCGAAGTTTTCCCTGCAGTTAAACCCACTTTCATTAAAGGTACATGTGTCAAAGTTGCACTTGGTGTTGCTCAGTCCTTGTTGACTTCTCTTCCAAAATGAGCCCCACTGCCCCTATTGAATCAGGGGAACCCTGGAGTTAATGCCTGGTCTGGAGACAGATAAATTGGGGCTATGAAATTATTTTAGCTCTTTCATATGTTTATTTAGATTAACGTTTGAATTTCTATAACTCTGAGCCTCACTGGTTACATTTGGAAGAAGAGACCTTTGTTTCTTTCAACTAAGCTGCTCCAATAAAAGGTAACTGTTAATCTCCAGCATTCCAGCTTCTTGTCTGTGACTCTCAGTAATCTAGGAAAATATTCCCCACGTTGCAGGTATTTCTGAATTTAGATTTGAAGTGACTGAGTAAAATGGCACAGAAGGTGTCTGTAGGGCCAGGAAGCCACCCGGGGAGACTTGGATGGTGATGGGTATGTACTAAAGGCAAAGTGTGCAGATGCCCCAGGGTCACCAGGTAACAGAATGATGTGGGGCCTCTGCCATACTTTAAGCAACTATGTAAGATGTTATTTCATGACGAATATCTGTATTCATCAAAATGCGCAATTAAGTCTCGGCAAAAGAACGTTGGCGTTCTTCCATCAGCAACAATTCATTGGCACGGAAATGTCATAACTAATTTTCTCTACTTTCTTCCTAATGAGACTTCCTTAACTTCCTTACACTCACATCAATTTAAATTCAGTAGGAGTATAAAGTTCATATCTATGTATTTTTTAGTGATGTTGCTGAAAAGTGGCAAAATGAAGACAGAGACCCTCTATTGTCCTAGACATGAGCCCACACTGCAACAAATGTGGCATGAGCTTCAAATGTAAATTTGTAAAATTTGTAAAATTTAAATGTAAAAAAATGTAAATAAGAAATTTGTAACAGTTACAACTTGAAAACATAATTACTAGGTAATTTGCTAGTGGTGTGTTGTCCAACTTTTAGTAAATAGGCAATGTTATTGCCAATTGTCTTTTTAGTGAAAATTCATTAGGAAAACACAATTTGTTCTTTAGTAAATGTGCTCCTAAATGTGATGCTTAGTGGCAGTTTTATTAAGGTTCAAGTTGTTTTTTCCACAAAAAAATTGAGCATTCGAGTTGTATTTTTTGGTCAAAATGCACATTTTGGGGGAAAAAAACCGTAAAATATTAAGGTTTATTATTAATGATGGGCAAATTTGTCCCGGAAAATTCACGAAACGCGAATTTTGACAACGTCGTCAATTTGTGGGCATCAAAATTTGTGGGCAAATTTTCGCGACAATTTCGCAAATTTATTTGTCAGCTTCGAAACATGCGAATTCGAGCCTGCCGAATAAATTCCCCCACCACTATTTATTATACCTCAATCCTGGAAATTGCCTGCACCTATTGAGGTTCTGTAGGAGTCAATGGCAGAGGTCCACAAATCGAGTTTGTTTTGCTGAAAACTCTGTCAATTCGAGTTTCAAAGTTCGGGACTTGCGGTTGCAGAATCAGATTTTTGCCATAAGATTTTTTTCATAGATAAGATACCATTCGAGTTTGAGGTCATTCAAGTTAATTCGAGGTAATAAAAACTCTAACACACGACCTTTGATAAATTAGCCCCTCAATGTTACCATGGCCACAAGACTGGGATTATACTGTAGATGCCATTTGTCTTCATCCCATGAACATCTTTGATTGGGTCCAGCCTTTGAATGACTACTGCACATAAAGACATGTTTTGATCTTGCCATTCAGATAGATGGAAGTTTTATGGTCACCATTATAAGCGCAGCCTCATGCACCCAACACACTGCACCCAACACACTGCACCCAACACACTGCACCCAACACACTGCACCCAACACACTGCATGTCAATGACTGATAACATGGCACATGTGTATATAATAATAATATATATATATATATAATACCCATAGGGGGTGCCTATTCCACAGCAAAGCTGAAATCATCTCCGACTTGTCTCATTTGGCTTTCCTTTTAATCCTTGTTGACCATCTCTCATTCTCACACTGTCACTAACAAGCTGCTGGAATCCACAATTATTACACAAACAAACAACACACGGATGCAATTAGAGGAAGAACTGCTATTTTTTTCATGGGAATGTACAGAGAAAACATAATTTAATAAAATTAGCTGCCACCTCCTGCCATTTTCCAATTCTGAAGAGCCGCCTGGGGAGCCATGAATACGTTCTCAGCTTTTTGTAGCCGCTCTCTTAATGTTATTATAATAAGCTGGATTTTTACACCACGAATGTGTCTTCCTAAACCTCCTATTTACTGTGTCCCATCTACTATACTTTCCCAATGACCTCACTGGAGGTTATTCAGATAGAAAACATGCAAAGGGCTAATTTATAAAAGGGCTCTGTGTTGGATTAGGGCACAGCTTGCCCCTATATTTACTGTTCAGCCCCATTGTCTATGGCTTGTACAACCTTGATAAATGATTCTAAAATGCAGGAGAGGACAGAAAGATCATAGACAGATGTGGTGGGAGCGGGAAGTAGGTGCGTGGGGGCAGGTAGGGATTGTCTTGCACCAGACACTGACGAAAACTTTTTTTTGCAGGGGGGGCCCAGCGCACCAGTAACACCACTGAGATCTGTGCTCAAGATTGCACTTTGCTCGCTGAACTTTTCGACATAAATGAGCCCAATAGCGACTTGCTGTAGGGTAATATAACAAAAGTCTGCTCAACTTTTTGTAAATATTTGTCACCAATCACAATTTGAAGTTCGGGTTAACCTTAACCCTAATACTGGACTTATGGTTCTTATGGGTTCTCAGTTCTCTGTTCCTATGGGTTACTATACCTGGATCCACTATTAGACTATAGAGTATATAACTATTTTCATTATTATGCTATTATGTGTATATACACACGGATTTAGAGGTAAATGTAAAAAAAATCAAACCATCAGCAATCTAAAGTACATCAGGAAAACATTAGCTCTGAAATAGAGGATTTTTTTCCGGATTGATTTTTTTTTCATGCTATTCCACTGAAATGTCACAATTTCCTTTCACAGAATGTTCCTAAAGACCTTTCAGACCTTTCCCAACTTTATTTAAGAACCTGAAAGCCTCTGAGTACACAAGCAGCTAAAATTGTCCTGATTACTTGGCAAAGCAAAATCCAGAGCACAATATTCCCCTCAAACTATCTGGGCACTTCATTAGCTGCCGCTGCCTTACATTTCTCCTTAATTTCCATGGAATCTGATGCACATCTAATATGTAACCCCCCGACTATTAGTTAAATGATAAAAATCATTTGGACTTCTAGGGCTCTCAGTAACATTTAAAGGTCCCTCAAATTCTTGGCTACACCTCTCAATGATCTAAATGAGAAGTTTACATTTAAAACTTGATTGGGGGGAAGAAGGGTTGGACTGTTCTTCCAGTGTAAAAATGAAGCTTCCATTGGGTGCCAGCTCTAGTGGGCCCCAGCCAAGAATCTTTCTCAGACCTTTAGCATTCTCTACATCTAATTGTTGTGAGAGTGGCCCTCAATGGCAGGTTCTTTGATAGCCCCTAGGAAGCCTAATCCAATAATGGGAGTAAAACTTGATTTTTTTTGAAATGATCACTCCTTTGATATTATTATTGAATATGATTAAATTATAGAAATTATCTATAATTCGTTTTGCAGATAAAAGTTTTGCCAGTAGTTCAGAAAAACAGGGCTGTTATTTCTTTTATTCCCTGTCGACATTTGATGGTTGGGAAGGTTGGTTGAAATTCCACTCGTGCACACCAGTGCCCTTTGCATTAGCCATTAACTGTCATACAACTCAATTAGCATTGCTGTCTCCAGATAATGAGAAAGTGCCACGGATGTCTCATGTATTTTAGTAATTAGACTAGAGAAGATACAATATTGCCATGACACGTGACCCTCTGAAGAACACAGAGAGGACAGACCTTAGACAAGCAGGACAACATTGTTGAAAGCTAATAATTAAGAAGTAGCAAATCCAGATGTATCGCTGGACAACAGGAATCCCATGTGGAGTTAAGAGATGTCAATACATTTTCTGTAAATATCTGATGTTGTCACAACTCTCATTGATCAAGTGGACAGTCATGGGCAAACTGGTTATCAGTGACATACAGGACAACACCAATGATTTACTTGTGCCTCACACTTCATATTATTTCATATTGTGGCCTCAAATCAGACTCCTCTGGATCAACAAGCAGTTAGGCAGTTTATATATAGACGTAAAAGGTTGAATTTGATGGATGTGTCTTTTTTTAAAACTAAGTTACTATGAAGCAGGATGTAGATATTGTGTGTGTGGTCATTAAGGGGTTAATCTGTTGATGATAGCATTTGAAAGGGTTGGTAAAATCAAATTGTCCCTTATATATTCAGTTGTTTCTGAATTCAGCAGAAAATGTTTCCTCCTAATGGAATTCCTACAGTTGGCCAAAATAATCTTGCCCCCCCCCACTTTGTAAACCACAAAGAGTCTCGTTTAATTCATTGGTTTTGTAAACGATGGTAATGAAATGAATAGAATGAAATAACAAAACATTTCTGTCGTGTCGCTACAATATTAAGGAAAAAAACACATTTCATTCTAGAACTAGAACTTCAATTAGATTGGGAGACACATGAAACCCTTTCATTTTTGTTGTAGATAACTGACCCTTAAACGTTGGCAAATTGTTTTAAAATAAAATGATCCAAACCACATGTACCAAAAGGAATAGATGATTGTAATGTCAGAAAGATCTGTGATTCTCTCGTATTTCCCAGGAAGAAGATTCTGGAATGATGGCTCGGTATAGGCCTCATTATTTTGAAAGAGTAAGACAGAGCATATTTATATATAATACGCTGGTCATTAAGATAATAGCTCTAGAGAAAGTGATGCAGAGAACAGGATAATATCATCCTCAGAATTTAACAGTTGCAGGTAAAAAGTCTGTAACATGGCTGCTTGTTAAATGTCCTTTGACATCTATTTCATCTATTTTTAGCAGCTTGGCTGAAGATAAAAAGATTCCAAAAATGAGTGAAAAATACAGGGATCATTTAGTGATGGTTCCACAGGTTGCAAAGTGCATAAAACAGGTGCAAGATGCATTTTTATATTGCACCCTGCCCCCGCCATCAGCACCAATGGGCAGAAGCCTTGCAAGGACATGAGCTTCCCCCATGAATAAAGATCTGCCTACATTGGTCAAAGCTGTATTCATGAGAAGTAGGTGTAGATAGGCACAAAGCCCACCTTTTGAACTGCCCTAACTTGTATTATTCAGACATGCAATTAGGGTGCACTCGCAAGGACAGGCTGCAAAGGGGCCATGTACTCTAGAGCCCACCAGCACTGAGCTCTCCACCTCTTGGTGGATTGTTAATCTGGGGCAAAATGTAGAGCGCAGCAAGACCCCAGATGCAAAGAATTATTGAATGAGCATGAGTGCATTATTTTTCACTTTTTAGTGCTCCAGTTCTTCCACTCAGGGTCATCATAAATTACCCCATAGCTCTTTGTGCCAAGATGCTACAGAAAAAGCTTCCTACATAAAATAGTCATCCATTCTTCCCCTAAGCACAGATGTGTCCCCCAAATGTTTTTTATGGCATCCAGCCTGCTCAATGGCTCCACAAAGGTCTTTCTTTTTCTTTGAATAACTAGCCCATCACATTATAATGTTGAACAACAGTTCTTTGGATCAAAACCAACCTCTCAATAATCCCTATTTTGAGGTGGACAATCAATGGATGGGGGTTGCAAACGTGAGTGGAGGTTGGGTAAATGATCCGTGTGCAGTTGGCACTCATAGTTTGGAGCTGAGGTTTATGTTGGCAATAGATGTTTCTGTTCTTAAGTATTTACTACCTCTTTTCCTCAAACAAAATTGGGTTCCATTTATTGTTCTCTGATAATTTCCCTTCAGTGTTGGACTCCTTTCCAAAATTTGCAAGAGGAAAAGAGATGTTTATAGAGACAACATCCCATTTAGACATAAACAATAAAGGTTAAAAACGTCCAACACAAGTAAAAAGGAAATTAATTGAAAACAATGACGAAAAGCAAGAGAAGAAAGGCCACTTTTCATAATTATTGAAGCTACTTACGCTTTTTGAAGAAATGCATCTCTGGACATGTTCTGCGCCAGCAAATTGGTCGCCAGACTGAATACCTGATCTGTCCATTCCTAAGTAGATATAAAATAAACAGACTTTTAGCTGAAGAGCTGAGCACACAACATGTTTCCTTTGATAGATCCCTGCAGCCAAGCAAATATTTTCTAGGTTTTATGGCAGGGGGAAACACAGATGTAAATTCTATCACCAAAGGCAATTCTCCCCTTGCATTGACAGTTGTTGTTTATCTATGGGAAGGGTTTCCACGTGTTCAAATGTGAAACATGGTACAGTGATACCGAAAACTTTGGCCTGATTCCTGGAGCACTTTCATTTAAACTAACACTAACAGAGACATTAGACAGGCTGATACAGGAGAAACAAGCTGTTGTCACTGCCAGACATATGGAATCATTGCTTAACAGAACGTTGTACAGCGTCTATGACATCTCATATGTTGTATCTCAGGAGGCCTCTTAATACCGAACACTTATGTTGTATTCTCCATTGGCTATTGCTTCTTCCAGACTAAAAACCTCTCCCCTGGAAGTAAAGCATTTAAAGCTAAATCACTTCCACCAATTCCCTGTTATTGCCCCAACAAGCAAATGGTGGAAGTAAACTCGCTTTCACTATTGATATCAATCATTTAATTCCTTTGCAAGTAGTAGAAGGTGGAGAAACAAGAATAAAACATTGGTCAGTCACAGTTTGGCCATTGCTTTAACCACCTGTGGAGATCTGGAGATACAGGTAAAACGTTGGCTCATAACTCATAAAAAACAGTTCAATGTGGTTTCCTTATTATGAACAAAAGATACTTACTGCTGATTGGTTGATATAAATACTAAAACTGAAACACCTGGTGCACCTCTTAAACTCTTAATACAACCCCCCGTCTCCTACATAGGCAACAAGTCAAACCAATCTCATCTGATTTTTTGCTCCATCTGTATCTTATACCATGTCCCACAGGTGACAGTATATCTTGCATACTACATACATACATATATATATAGAGACCCAGACCAGGAGATTAATAACAGAATGAGCAGGCACCCTAGATGAGACTAAAGAAGATAATTATGTAGGAACAGCTCCATATTTGATATATGGAATTATATACCTTAGACTGGGGGTTCAACAACCTTTTTACCTGTGAGCCACATTCAAATTTAAATAAAAGTTGGAGTGCAACATAATGGTGTAAAAAGTTCCTGGGTCTGTCAAATATGGGCTCTACTTGGCTACTGGTAGCTCCAATGAGGACAAAAAGCCAACAGGAGGCTCTACTTGGCACTACGCATGGTTTTTATGCACCTAAAGTTTGTATTCAAGCCAGGAATTCAAAAATCAGCATCTGCTTTGAGGCCACTGGGAGCAACATCTAATGGGTTGGTGAGTAACATGTTACTGGTGAGCTACTGGTTGGGGATCACTGCCTTATACAGTAAAATGTAAAAGTAAAGTAAAAGTAAAATCTATATCAGATATTAGTAAGTATGCTTTGCAACCTTCAGAAGTATACATATAAAACAAATGCCGCCTACTAAACTGAATTATATCACTTGATACTGTGGGTTAGTGTAGAACAGATGTTCCTGGTATATGGTGGCATAGAAAATACCATCCTGTATACTGCCTATACATACTACATATATATATTTATAACTCATGTCCAATATATGGTCTTCCACATGTCCCAACCAACAGCCCAAACCTGAGGGGGAGAAAGGATTTTGTACTTCTATCACGGCATCTCTGTGCCTTTAAAAGCACTTGGTTGTTGATGAAATGCTCCGGCCTGAATTAGCAATTGAGATTGTTGTGGGTGACTTGTTTTCAATGGAAGGGAAGGACATTTTGAGAACATGATGTTTATTTGGCCGGATTGTTTGGCCGGTCTCTTTCAGATGCTTTGACAAACAGGGAAGTCATTGAATGTGATGCTCGGCTGAAAGATCTATTAGACTGGTTGCCAAGCACTTGCACATGCACCCAGTTAATCTGGAGAGAAAGAATAAGTCCACCTTAATTATCCCCCATCACGTCGCTCTCCCACTTTCACATGGAACATTTCTGACAATGTTGATTAGGCCTTCTCTCTCCTCTAGAATAAAATGCAATTCCAAGAAAGCCTTTTAATAATGAGAAACCCACAAATGATGTCTCTGTTCTCCTCTAACTGGATCTGTAATTCAAATGTATGTCTTTCTCAATAAGGGCCTTGGTACAGACTCCAGGCAGCTCTAATAAGTGCAGTCAAGAGCCAACGACAAGAAGAATGTATTGAAAAAAGGCTTCCATTTGTCTTCTGTGCATTCAACAAGGCATCAATCTTACCCCCCACCCGCTTGTCCCCCCCAAAAAAGCTTCCGAAAATAATTCCCATTTGCACTTGGACAATTTAGCAAGGAAACAGCAAACATTTACTATCACAAATAGCTGCAACTCAAACTGACTAAACAGGAGTAATGAATTGAATAACCAGCTGGAAACTTGGCACTGCCAATATATCTCCATTAAACATTACTTTCATAAATGGAGGTTATTTAGAAAAACTTTTCGAGTCAGTGACTTTACTTGTTTCCAAAATATGTTACAATATTATATAAATGATACATTTCCTATGAATTTTATTTGCTCCCAACTGAACACTTCACTCTCTTTTTCCACTAGGACCAAACACTTATGGGGTAACAAGATAAAAAGCATTAAGTCTTCATCGCGGTCTAGTATCCCATAGCAACCACTCAGCAGGTATCATTATAAAGGCAAACATTTCATTGGCAACTATGAGGGTAAGGACACACTAGGCGTTTCAGGGAGATTTAGTCGCCTGGCGACTAATCGCCTCGTCTTTGCGGCGAACAATCTCCCCGAATGCCTTCACTCTTGCGCTGGCTAAAATGAAAAATCGCCAGCGCTAAGCACATGCGGCGATTCATTTTCCGAAGTCTTCTGAAGTTTCCTCGTGAGGCAATTTTGGAAAACGAATCGTCGTTGATTTTTCATTTTAGCCAGCGACTAAATCTCCCCGAAACGCCCAGTGTGACCTTACCCTGAGCTATTAGATCTGGTGAAAGTTATATGACTTTTATTACCCTATAAATATCGCCTAACTATTTCTCTAAATCAACACCCTTGTCAACCTAAGTTTCATTTCTTCATGTCCTTGATCCATACAAAGCCCTCACAGTTTCCACTAAGCCACAAACTTTGACCCACCAACCTGCCCAGATCCAAAATCTTTGGCAAAATGTAACGACATAAACCCAAGCCTTGGACTTGCCCAAATGATCAGTTACATTGGGTCAGTCTCACTGCTCTCAAGAACAACTTCAGACAACCCTACACAACAGTCAACAAAAGCTCCAATACTGTGACACTGAAGCCAACAAAATATTTGTTTTGGAAAAAGACAAGTTATATCTAATCCCAACATAAAATGCATAACCCCCAAATCCACTTAGTGTATATATCATTTGTATTCATGT
Organism: Xenopus laevis; assembly: GCF_017654675.1. Lineage (NCBI taxonomy): Eukaryota > Metazoa > Chordata > Amphibia > Anura > Pipidae > Xenopus > Xenopus laevis. The sequence goes on from NC_054379.1 coordinate 1,307,516, forward strand.
AAGGAGGACATGCAGTACATTGTGAGTTGTTATATGCTTCTTTTCTTGGAAACATTGGGGCAAAGTGACTAACACTGGTGAAAATTCGTCAGCATGGCGTCATTTCGGTACTTCGCCGATTTACTAACGGGCGCCGTTGTAACTTTGCTAGCGAAGGAGACTGATGCTGGAGCTCATTTGCACTCAATCACCAGGCGAAGTTGCGCTCCGGCGAAGGGATCTAACTGCGCAAATTCACTAAAATGCGGATTTTACTGAACGTTACCTCTTGCGCCAGACTTGCCTTCGCCACCTCAGACCAGGCGAAGTGCAATAGAGTAGATAGGGCTTCCTCAAAAGTCCCAAAAAACGCTGGCGTCTTTTCTTTTTTTTAGGGTGATAAGCTGCAAAAGAGCATAAAAGTTTTTTGGGGTAAGCGGGTTCCCCCCTACATTTCCTAACATATGGCACCTAATCTATATACTGTGCACATGTGTAGGACAATATAACAACTCTATTTTATTTATTAAGGTTCCCTGGGCTTGTGTAGTGTAATGTATTTGCTGCAACATATACGTCCATTCAACTTGAACTTCACGCCGTATGCAAATTAGCCAACACTAGCGTAACTTCGCTTTGCTTGCCAAATTAACACTAGCACAACTTCGCCAGCGTTCGGCGCCCTGGACGCAACTTTGCATGTTAGTGAATTAGCGTTATCTTCGCCTGGCAAAGTGTTGTGCTGCCTGAGAAGCCGCCGCTGGCGAATTTTTGGCGCTTAGTAAATTTGCCCATTGACTGGTACAAAGGAACAGATTGTAAAAATGCTTTGAAACCGTCAAAATAGCCAATAGATAGCACTCTACCAATAAGGAATTGGCAATAATTGGGGAATATTAGCTGGTGAAGAGATGATGGCAGTACAGGAGAGTCACGGTAAGGTAATGAACGGGCAGTTGTAGACAAAGCAATGCAAAATAATAGCCGATCATTTGGAATGGCTCTTCCACTTAAACCAGTTTGGATCACTTCATCCCTATCTTTTGGCAAATTTGGAATATTAGATAAATGAAACGAGTGCTTCTTAAAATGATTGTGAGAAAGTGTATGTGTAGTGTATGTGTATCACAGTGATCTCCTACTCACAGACAAGCACCAAATGTGACTGAGAAAGGTACAACGAGCTCTAAACACTCTACTATAGACTTACTGACATGTACCACCCATTATGAATATACAAGAAGAATATTCTGAGAATAATGTTTAGTACATTCTGTGCAATGTGTCCTTTCTGAACTTGAAATTCCTCTAACAATTCCCCTCGGAACAAAGAACTGAGCGCAAGGTTTCCCGGTAGCTCGTGCCGATAGTATCATCATCATCATCATCATCATCATCATCTTCAGATTATTCTTTTATGATGTTAATGGTTTAAAGTGCTGCTCAGTATAAGAAGTAAAGTTATTTTCCAGTTCCTGGTCCATTACAGCTAATTGTTCGTTAAAGTGCTGAATGTGATGTATTAGGCGCAAGTAATTGTACAAAGCTCAAGTCACAATGTTCATGTTTCATTCTTTCAACAAAAGACAATTATTTTGCTATTTCAGCTTTTATCATAAAATTGTATTATGAGGCTTTTTCCTTGGTCACAGAAAGTGGGTCCCAGTCTTGTAATGAGGGGTCTTTGTGGCTGGTGAACTGGAATGGGTGGGACACTGGGTTCATGAATCTGCAGCTCAAAGTGAAATGAAATCACTGATGTGCAATTATCAAACATGAATATTATGAATTATGAAACATGACTAGAATTCTCCAATCACCCGCCTGCATTTCTCTGTAGTTCTCAGTGTTTTGGCCCTCCGGCCCCATGAGCAACGTTTATTCCCTGCACTGCTGACACGACTCCGTACTCTCTCCTCATGACTCCACACTGTGTGCCCTCTTTATAAACAAAACAACACAAATAGAAAATGATTTGGCGCTTAGCACAAAAGAAAGGGATTAAGTAGTGATGGGCGAATAAATCCAGGTCCGAATTCGTGGCGAATTTCCTTGTTTTGCCACCAGCGAATATCACGAAATTCCTTGTAAAAATTCAAAGTTCTTTTGACATCGGTGACAATTGCGTCACCGGCAACAATTCCGATGTCATCGACAATTAATGTACACCCATTGACTTTAATGTGCCTCAAATTGTTGCTGGCGACGACTTTGATGGGCGCGAATTGACTCCAGCGTCAAAATTCGCGTTTCGTGAACTTCCCACTGTTTCACGAATTTCCAGGGAAATTCAAAATTTGTCCGGCAAAGCGAAATGGGACAAATTTGCCCATCAATATGATTAAGCACTTAAAGAACAAAAAGGAGTTGCACTCAGACAGGGACCTTTACACAAGTTGTGATCCTGCAATTTTACCTGCAGTCAGTTGTGTGTTAATCCCCATTCTGTAAAGTGCCGGGCGATCTGTGGAAATGATAATCTCTTCAGTGCAATTGAGTCTGATTTGTGACTAAATGTGTGCGCAGCCACAACCAAACTCCCATACCCAATTTTACCAAAAGCTTGATTTAATCGGATCAAGTAAAAACTTGATAAAAATCCTACGTTTCTTTCTGAGTTTTTTAGGCTTTTTCCGGAATTTTTCTGATTTTTGCATGAAAAGTCCAAAGTGGTTGGTTTTTCGGGTTAATTCCTGCGCAGACCACAGAAACTTCAAAACAATACAGGGACCTCGGTCATTGTCTTATACACAACCTCGGCAGGTCTGAGATGGCGGAAACCGGCTTCTTTGCTGCATCAGCCTTTAATAAATCTCGGGGAAAAAAACCCCCAAAATTTTGACTTTTACCCCAAAAAGCTGGACCGAAGTTAAGTAAATAATCCCATAGTGTTGTATTTAGCTGTATTGTAGTCTGTCCCTACTCCCCGTCTACTTGCATGTGTGTTTCTGTGTGTGGAGGCACCGGCAACATTACTATAGAGTAAGTATAGAGTAAGTATAGAGAAACTATAGAGTAAGTATAGAGTAAGTATAGAGTAAGTATAGAGTAAGTTTAGAGTAAGTATAGAGTAAGTATAGAGAAACTATAGAGTAAGTATAGAGTAAGTATAGGGTAACTATAGAGCAAGTATAGAGCAAGTATAGAGTAAGTATAGAGTAACTATAGAGTAACTATAGAGTAACTATAGAGGAAACTGACTCCATGGTCTGGGCCCCTCCATAATGACACCACTGCTAAGCACCAGACCTAACTGCTCCACCAGTCTGTGGAAGTGACATCACACGCACAACCGCCTGTGATGTCACTTCTGCTAAGTGTGACATCACTGAAAATGACATTTTGCTGAGTGCCCTTGTGGATGTGAATGACCCATAAGGACAATGAAACCTTGTGCTTCTGGGAAAGCTTTTTGGGAGCAGAGAAAGGTAAAGATACAGCCACAAGATTAAAGACTATGCTCTATGAATGCAAAACTACATTTTACTTTTTTACTTTTTTTTAAATAGAATCTTTCTGTTGTCCCTTTATTGGATTTTCATTTCATTTTGAATTTTTGCTCTTGGAACTTGTCTTTTCTTCTTTTTTCTTCTTCTATTTCCCAGTGTCTCCTCGTCTCTCCCCAGTATCAGTTTCTGGTTTGTCTCTGCCCCGTGTTCTTTCTTCTCCTTCTCATTTCACTTTTGGACTTTGCTGCTCAAACACGGGATTCATAGTTTTCTGCTTATAAAGTCGTTGATGTATCTGGTCTGACCTTTGTACATCTGACATAAATGACAGTTTAATGGATGTCTCCGGCAGCTTCTTCTGACCCAGCATTTCATTATTCACATAAAGAACCAGCCCATGGGGCAAATGATCACTAGCCAGGACTGCATTAAATGCGGTGCATCTGCGTGTAACCCTTTAACTGCTGCAGAGGATAAGATCCGTGGAGCTGGTTATAAATTCATTTAATTATTTGGGGGAACAGATTACTGGATTCTTTTTACCACTTCTATTTAAATACATTTTAAACTACCCTTTTGCTCTATATCTTATTAAAAGCATCTTTGTTTATAACACAAATGATCCCTAAACCTTCCCCCTGATATCACTACATTGGCATCTGCTGTTCTGTCTCAGCGACGTCTGCAGTAACGATTGGAAATGTCATAAAAGTCCCACAATCGCCCTCTGGAAACACAATTCAGCCTCTTTATTGGCCCCTCATCAGGAGGATTTGCTATAATAGAGAACAGGCTCAATACATTTCCATGAAATACATTTCTACTATTGCCTTAAAATGTGACAATAACAATTATCAACACAAAACGGATTAATTGCGCCGCACGAGCACATACTGATACCCAAAAGCCTTTGCTTCCTTTTCAAACATATTTATTTATCTGTTAATCTGTCACCAAGGGGAACATTCAAGCAAATGTCGCTCAGGATAAATGTGTAATGAATAAATTAAATGGCAGTTTATGGGAAGGTAAAAAACAAATAACCACTCTGACACCTTGGGGCCCATTTACTAAGGGTTGAATTGCATTTTCGATGAAAAAACTTTGAATTTTGAAGTAATTTTGGGGTACTTCGACCATCGAATAGGCCAAATTCGACTTTGACTTGAATTGAAAATATTTCACAAATTTGACTATTCCAAAATCAAAGTACTGTCTCTTTAAAAAAACTTTGACTTCCACACTTCGCCACCTTAAACCTGCCGAATTGCTGTGTTAGCCTATGGGGACCTCCTAGAACCTATAGCCAGTATTTCTCAAGTTTTGAGAAGTCAAAGTATTTTTTTTTAAAATCGTACGATCGTAAAATTAAATGGTATGATTCGAAGTATGATCTTTAAAATCCTTCGAATCTCGGACTACCCTATTCGATGGTCGAATTTCGAAGTTTTTTTCACTTTGAAATTCAACCCTTGATAAATCTGCCCCCTTGTGTTTATAACACTTATAGGATATACAATATCTCAGCTGGTTTAGTCGACTTCATCATTCTTTATCAACTATTACAACATAAGAGTAGTGATGGGCGAATTTATTCGCCAGGTGCAAATTCATGGCGAATTCCCTCGATTCGCCGCCGGTGAATAAATTAGTGAAACCGGCGTGAAAATTTGGCAGCAAAAATTCGCCGGCGTCAAAAAAAACATGCCGGCGAAATTCATGAAATGGCGAAAAATTCACGGAATGGACACTGGCGTCAAAAACGGAGGCCGGCATCAGAAACGAGATGCCGGCGCTGTTGCGTGGATTTTTAACCGTTTCGTGAATTTCACTGGAATTTTTTGTGTTACTTGTGTTTATTTCAAATAATGACCATCCAACAAATGTATCTAAAGACATGACTTTGCACTTTGTTTTGTGCCCTGTCACAGTAATGAGCCTGAAACACTTCATTCCATACACACTGACTGGGATCTAATGACATTGCAAAATGTTGAACGTAAAGGGGTTATTCTCCTTTAAATTAACTGTTAGTAGGATATAGAGAGGGATATTCTGAGACAATTTGTAATTGGTTTTCTTTTTTTATTATTTGTGGTTTTTGACTTATTTAGCTTTTTATTCAGCAGCTCTCCAGTTTGCAATTTCAGCCATCTGGTAACTAGGGTCTGAATTCCCCTGACAACCATGCATTGATTTGAATAAGAGACTGGAATATGAATAGGAGAGGCCTGAATAGAAAGATGATGAATAAAAAGTAGCGATAACCCCAATAACAGTGACCCCCGTTTAAAAGCTGGAAAGAGTCAGAAAAAGACAAATGATTAGAAATCTATAAATAATGAAGGCCATTTGAAAAGTTGCTTATAATTGGCTACTCTATAACATACTAAGGGTTTTTTTTTTACAAAAATTGGAATTAATCTCGTATTCTATTAAAAAAAACACAACCAAACTCCCATGCCTGATTTTAGCTTATTTGTTAATAAAAAAAATCCCTAAATTTAATTGGATCCCCAAAAAACTCAATAACATCGAGCGAAAACCTGAATTGCCAAAATTTTTCAGCCCTTTTCCCAAATTTCCATACGTTTTGAGCTTTTCTCCCAAATTGTTTTTGCACGAAAACCCTGGAAAAGTTGGATTTTCAATTTGGAATAGGTGCCTCCCCCATTGACTTATACAGGACCTCAACAGGTCTGAGATGGCGGATTTTCGCATTCAGGCTTTTTGCAGCACCGAAGATAAAATAAATCTAGTTTTCTAGTGAAAAAAACTCGAATTTTTCGAGATTTTAACATTTGGATTTTAATAAATTACCCCCTACGAGTTAACTTAAAGTGAACCACCCCTTTCACCTCTTTAACGTACTTGGAGCTGCTGTAAAATAAGTAATGAAGTGAGGAGAGTTTATTGAGACGGACTGCTGACGTTCCCACCAATACACAAATAGGAGGAGAGCGAGGCCAATGGAGCCCAAATGGCTGATCACTTGAACTTGAGCAAAATCCATCAACATCAGTTTTCTGACCCTTCTTAAAAACTCTCTTTTTAGCAGTGGACTCTACACACTGACCTCAACCCACTGGGACCCCAATCTTCTCTTTACAACAATGTGCAGATATCGGCTTCCCTAACCAAGGGTATTAATATGAAGTCAGTCCCCCCGAAAAGTCTGCCCTTATAGCAGCAAAAGGAAGACCAACTTTGTATGAATCCCCTGGGCTTGTGATTGAGATGTTGGGTGGGTCGGTGTCTGGATATTTGTTAGAGTTTAAAATGTAATTACAGATGTTACTGTAAAGTCGATCTTTCTTAATGCTCGACTGCTCTTGTTGCACCTCGTTATTATGGGGGAAGAAATGTAACATATAAGATAGAAAGACTGGTTTTCCATTTTATTGCTCATTATTGTCATTGATTTCTGGGCTTTGTGTATCACAGTTATGGTTACATTTCAGTGTGAATAGAAACTTTATTAAAATGAAGCCACTGAGTAGGAGACCTAAAGGATAAGAAAACCTTATAAGAATGAATGTAAAGGGCACTTTTGCAGTTTCCAATTTAAAGCCATCAAGCTGTTAGTTAACTGCTAATAGAATGAATTTATTATTAACAAAGAGATGGGGGAGATTTACATTCAGAAGGAAAACAGAGAACAGTTCTGGTGTTGTTCTGCTCAGGAAAGAGATGAGAAGCTTCACAAGGCTTTTACCATGACGTTCATGAGTAGAACAACTTCAGAACACTTTGTTTCCTTCTGAACGTTTCTCTCTCTCTGACCAAACAGTCAAAGGAACTGACCAGAGGGTGTTAATATAAAATTCATTCTATTAGCAGTTGCCCAGGGTTCTCCAGTTTCATGGGGCACCTTATTCACAATTCAGCAGTAAAGCTGCATCTAGTACAAATATAAGACTAAAACCCAAAGTACATTATATTATTATGTCACAGAATGCTGACGCTATGGGAATTTATAAGGTTAGCAAATCATCTTGCTCCAAACTGAAGTTTAGGGAAATCCAAATAGAGATATAAATTCATAGACACACCGGGGTCCTTCAGACCCATGGCCAAGTCTTTCATGTTACAGAATAACAAATCCTACATTGACAACAAAACAACTATTATTGTATTGAACGAAATACTGTGAACTTATCAATATATGTTTTATTGTTTTTAGGAATAAGTGGCCAGGCATCATACACAATGTTTTATTGTACCTTGGCAATTTCTTCCTGAAATGCCACCAAGTTCAGATATGAGATGTTCACCAAATCTGGTCCATAGACGATTGTAAACATGCGATACTCCAGCCGGCCTCCAAAGTTCCCCACCTCTAACTGTTCACGTAATTTGGGATCCTAAAGGAAACAAGAAAGTAAAGACATTATTACTAAAATATTACTCTTAAACAATAATATCTATGTATTTATTTAATGAATTGCCCAAATGACAGCTGTCTCAAGACATAAAGGGGCCAATTCACAAAAGTGGATATACAGTAGCCCATTTCTGGAGTAAAAGTGGTGGCAAACTGGTTTAAAATACTTTCACCATATTCACAAAAAGAAATCCACCAAAATTCCAAAAATCCACCAAAATTCTTTCACTTTTCATGTTTTAGTGAAAGAAAAACAGTTTCCAGACACTTTTATAAATATGTCATAAACAACATAAAAATGGCGCAATAACGACATTTTAGACAACATTTTCTCCCAACATTTTAAAAATGGAGTAAAGCTCAGTATAATTCTTCCCCATGTGGCACATCAATTCTAATCTAATCTGCTTTGGTTCAGCCAATCTTCACTTCACTCTCTTGTAGGTGCCTCATCAGAGAATTATTCTCATATTAATAGGGATCAGTATTTTATAGTCAGGGCACAAGTTTGTGTCTAACCCTATAGGTGTAAAAGCCTCATTAACAAAACAAGTAAAACACTGATTAAACAAAAAAAATGTATTTTATACAATTTGATACGTAAAAAGTTTTGAACTCACACTTGTGTTATTTTACTTGTTTTATCTTAATAATTGAGGCAATATTAGCAATTTGAGTGAATATATTATCTAAAGGAAAAGTAAAGCCTCACAGCCTTTTTTATAGCTATAGCAACAATTAGACACTTGACCTGAGATAATAAAACATATTTCTCATACAAATCCCAATATTATACAAAATAGCATTTCTTGTATTTAGACCCTTATATCTTGTTACACAAGTGGAATTACACAAACATGTCGGCAGATTTAGAAAGCCCAGATTATCCTGAAAAAAATGATGTATAATTTTCCAAGGTAAAATAACCCCCTCCCCCCCAATTTGGCAATTTGATTGCTGACTGACAGGTAAGAGCTAAAGCCACATTCTGAAAAAAACGTCGTTCGGACAAAAACTGTCTGTTTTAAATTCATTCAGAAAAGGGGAGGGGTTTGTGAATTTATTGGGAAATCTGACATTTTTATTTCCACTTTTATTTTGTCTCAAAAACAAGTTTTTATCCATCGGTGGCTTTGCACTTGAGACATATCATCATGTTCACATAAAGGGGCAGATTTAGTAAAGGGTGAAGTGGCCGTCGTTATTCACCAGAAATCCAATCCGCAGGGACATCGCCAATTCACTAACAGGTGTAGACGACAATACGCGAGTGAACGAGACCATCGCTAGCGTTTATTTGCACTCTATCGCCAGGCGACTTTTTGCTCTGGCGAATGGTCGTTGCTCCGCAAATTCACTAAAGTGCGGATTTTACTGAACGTTACCTCTTTCTCCAGAGTTGACTTCACCACCTCAGACCAGGAGAAGTGCTGAAATGAAGCTCCACCCTCCTCAATCTTATGTCACTTACATCATATCCTGTCTGCCAAAAATGCACTAAAGCTGAAAAAAAACTGGCGGGATTGCGTGCAAAAGTCCTGACAAACTTTTTTGGGTTAACATTTTTTTCCCCAGACATTTGAGGGCCATTGAACATTCATTTTACAGTGGGCTCATGTCTAGGACATAATATGATCTCTTTTGTCTTTATTAAGGTTCCCTGGACATTTGTAATAAAAAGTGGCCACTTCAATCATTTGCACCAACATCTCGAATAAAGACGTCCGTACGACTTTAAAGGGGAAGTAAACCTAGTCGCGCAAACCCCACACCCCCCTCCCGTGTGTTGCCCACCCTCCCCCTGGCCTACCAGTCCCGCTGGGCAAATGCCCCTAACTTGTTACTTACCCTTCTGCGCAGGTCCAGTCCAGGGAGTTCACAGACGGCATCTTCTTCCACGCGATCTTCTTCCTGCTTTGACCGGCGTTTTGGCGCATGAGCAGTAGGATCATTTTGCCGGTACGGATCTACTGCGCATGTGCAAAAAGTCACGCGCAGTAGATCGTACCGGCGAAATGATCCTACTGCTCATGCGCCGTTCAAAGCAGGAAGAAGATCGGGTGGAAGAAGATGTCGTCTGTGAACTCCCTGGACTGGACCTGCGCAGAAGGGTAAGTAACAAGTTAGGGGCATTTGCCCAGCGGGACGGGTAGGCCAGGGGGGAGGAGGGAGGGTGGGCAACAAACGGGAGGGGGGGTGGGGGTTTGCACGACTAGGTTTCCTTCCCCTTTAATGTGCCCGCCCTATTTAAATTGACCTAAGTGTAAGATCACTAGTGACTTTTCGCTAGACATACAGTAATTAAATGCTTGTGAATCTTCACTATGAAATGCTTGCACTAAAGAAAAGAGCGAAAAGTCGCCAGCATTCCGTGCCCAGGACAAAACTTGGCATTTTAGTGAATTAGCGTATTTAGTAATGAATTTGCACCTGCCGATGTGGTGCAAAGTGTACGAAGCGGTCGCTGGCGACAATTTGCCCTTTCGTAAATCTGCCCTAAAGTCTTGCACTCTCCTCTCTATCAACACTATTTATTGTGCTCTAGGTCAGTCTATATATTTATATTCATAGAGTAAAGACAGAAATACACTTTATATGAAGATCTCATAACAACGGATCAATATTGACCTTCGGAGGCGCTGGGGAAAGAAATCCAGCAGCATTTTTAGAACATTGGACTCAATATTAATTCTCACGCTGTTTCCAAACATGAAATGATGAAACATATAAATCAAAAGCCGCAGTTATTAATTGCTAGCGACTAAACACAAAGCAAGAGGTCCCCAGAGGATAAGATTTGAAATACTCTATTGGATTTTTAACAGCAATTTTTACTGTAGTTTATTTTCTGAAAGGGTCTGGATAAGGTTATTGATTTCTGTGCAGTTCAGATGATCCACTTTGAGTTGGTTTCTAATGGTACTGTATGTGCTGAACTATACAGAGATGCTCTTCACATCACATGACTAACAAATTGAGGGAAGATAAAAGGTATTATTGGACATATTGATGAAATGAGAATTTCAGTTCTTATTGTTTCACAATCTACGTGGCTCTCCCCATGTTTATATATCAGTCATATTAATTGTATAGTACAAACATATTACATATAGTAGAGGCATGGGATAATTCATTACTCATATAGTAGCCTTATATATATCCCTATAATTAGCATTGTATCTATCCTCTCATGTGGTTTGGGCTATTCTACACAGGACTGACACTACGGGGCATATTTATCAAGGGTCGAATTTCGAATTGAAAAAACGTCGAAATTTGAATTCAAAAAGACCAACCAAGTCGAAGCTTTTTTAGTCGAATAGGTCCATTTTCGATGGAATAGGTCCGTATTCGGCTGAATTAGAATCGTACGAATTGAAGGAATATCGCATTTGATTCAAAGATTTTCCCCCAAAAAAACTTTGATTTTTCAAAGTCCACCAATTGACTCCAAATAGGTGCTAGTAGTTTTAGATGGCGAATGGTCGAAGTCAAATTTTTAAAGAGACAGTACAATTTTCGATATTCACATTTTCAAATTTTTTTCAAATTCTAATTGAATTTGGACTATTACGTAGTCGAAGTACACAAAAAATAGCTTGAAATTAGATTTTTTTTTCATTCCAATTTCTTTTTCATTTGAAAATTCACCTCGACCTTTGATAAATCTGCCCCTACATTTGTCTGTGTTCTCTGGAAGAAGTATAGATACAAACTGGCACAGCATTTAACGTGCCCTGGGCTATTATACATGACACTACATTTATCCTACCACATGTTCTGGGGTATTAACAGTAGAATTTGCCCTGGGACAGTATAAACGATTAGTGATGGGCGAAGGGCAGGCGAGAATTTGTGGTGAATTTCCGCCTTTCGGCAGCGGCGAATAAACTTTCAAAACCAATTGTGAAAATCTGCTGGCGTCAAAAAATTTTGAACGCATGTCGGAAAAGTCACTTCGTCAAAACCGTTGCATGTCAACATTATTCGGACGCCCATTGACTTGAACGCGGAGTCAAAATTGACACGAGCGTCAGAATTGACACGGGCGTCAAAATTCGCATTTCATAAATTTTTCATAAATTTGTTTTGCCAATTTCCCGCTAAATTCACACATTTTTTGGCGAAGCATAACGGGAAAAATTTGCCCATAAACGATTTCTGTATAAAGAATGTGTTTGATTAGCCTCCCTGAACACACTTAGTAACCTCGAAATTCGAAGTAATTTTTTGGATACGACCATTGAATAGGATATTACGACTTCAAATTTACTTTGACTTCGATTCGAAGTAAAAATCATTCGAATATTCGACCATTCGATAATCGAAGTACTGTCTCTTTAAAAAAACTTTGACTTCAATACTTTGCCAAGTTAAACCTACTGAAGTGCTATGTTAGCCTATGGGGACCTTCTACAACCATTTTCTAAGTCTTTACACATTGAATAAAAATCCCTCGATCGATCGCTGAAATCCTTCGAATCTCTCAATCACAGGATTGCCAAATTTGTTGAAAAAACTTCAAATTCGATATTCGAATTCGAAGTTTTTTAATTCGATGGTCGAATTTCGTCGTTTTTTTGTACTTCGAAATTCGACCCTTAGTAAATCTGCCCCTAACACTTTGCACTGCCCAAGTTTCATCAGGGGAGATTTTAGCACAATGAAGGATTTACATTTACTGCACTTGAGCTTTCCCTTATTATATCAGTAATATTATCAGAGGACGCCAGCAAGTAGAGAGCGCCTTACTTGCAAAAAAACGAACCTTCCCTGAGGAATATCACTATGATGTGATGGAAACTTTGGATTTTCTTTTGCTTGTCTATTAATATCAGTGGGGCTCATTTATAAACACTGGCCAAATTTGCTCCTGGGCAGTAACCCATGACAACCAATCAAACGATCGCTTTCAGTGTTCAACCTGCAGCTGACTGAAAAAAGCTAATCACTGATTGGTTGCTATGGGTTACTGCCCTGGTGCAAATTTGCCCAGTGTTGATAAATGAGCCCCAGTGACTCTAACTGAGCCTGTTGAGTGTGGTATTTTTTTTGTTATATTGTACACATTTTACCTGCACCCAGGCATGCTGTGATATAATTAATCCTTATTGGAAGCAAAACCAGCCTATTGGGGTTATTTAATGTTTAAATTAATTTCTAGTAGATATAAGGGATAAAGATCTAAATTATGGAAAGATCCGTTATCTGGAAAACCCCTGGTCCCAAGAATTCTGTATAACAGGTCCCATACCTGTACAGCATGAGCTCTATCAAATTGTTCATATAGAATATTGCATTCTTATATTATCCAAAGCTTTTCATTAGGGGCAATTCCCTATGTTCCATCCAACTCTCCATTTAAAAAGAAGATCAAATATAGATTTACCTGCCACATACCACAAAGCAACGAAAAACGACAGAATCAGTCCAAAGACCGCCAGAAGTATTTTCCTGAGAAATCAATATATATATATAATACACAAAAGCCATGAATATCTTGTAAATTATATCCTTATAAACAGTGAGTTCTGATGTCATCAGTTATAAAAGGTGAGTTGTGATGTCATTTCTGTCATATGACTCACTGAAACTTGTGTATTATAATAAATAAAGTACCCCCAGTTGTAAAATATGAGGATATTAGAAGTTACCTCGGAGTTCTATGACCTGTATAAAAACACTCGGCCTTCGGCCTCGTACTTTTATATGGTCATGAAACTCCTCGGTAACTTATAATATCCTTATATTTTACAAGAGGGGGTACTTTATTCACTATATATACACACGGGAGCTTAGATAAACAAGACAAGGAGCTGTAAGGCTTGTGGGTAATCTCTTTCCATGGAATGAAACAGACTATGGCAGCAAATCAAGAGCAAAAAATAGTAAGATAAAAGGATTCGGTATATTTCTCACTAATGAAAAAAAGTTAAGCAGAGATCAAGGCTTGGGAAACTCTGTCCACTGTTTCATTTTCATTGTTTTATTTGCAAACTGTGATTTGACGATAGAGTAATGATTTATATCACTAAAGCAAATATTTCCACACACACAGATTTACAATTTCCCAACTGAACTTATTCTTGTGTATCAGTTTAGGGCAGAGATGAGTGTATTCTTGGGCTCCTTGACATCTGTGCCCAGGTACTAGAAGCCAATTTTTTAGCAGCCAGAGCTCATATACCATAATACATTGACATCATGGATCACTGACACATCCTTAACAACGCTGCAGTCAGTAAGGTTTGGGTCTTGTGTTGCCTTGACCTTGAAACATGATTGTCAGTTGGCTGCCACAATATTTAGCAGGGAAGATTATGACCTGAGAGCCTGGTGGATAGGAATCAATAGATGCTGCTCTCCCTACATGCCCTTTCTTCTACACCTTCAGCTCATCCTTTCTTCTACACATTCTGCTCATCATTTCTCCTACACCTTCAACTCATCATTTCTTCTACACCTTCAGCTCATCCTTTGTTCTATGTCTTCTGCTCATCCTTTCTTCTACACCTTCAACTCATCATTTCTTCTACACCTTCAGCTCATCCTTTGTTCTGTGTCTTCTGCTCATCATTTCTTTTACACCTTCAACTCATCATTTCTTCTACACCTTCAGCTCATCCTTTGTTCTATGTCTTCTGCTCATCCTTTCTTCTACACCTTCAGCTCATCCTTTCTTCTACACCTTCAGCTCATCCTTTGTTCTATGCCTTCAGCTCATCATTTCTTTTACACCTTCAACTCATCATTTCTTCTACACCTTCAGCTCATCCTTTGTTCTGTGTCTTCTGCTCATCATTTCTTTTACACCTTCAACTCATCATTTCTTCTACACCTTCAGCTCATCCTTTCTTCTACACCTTCAGCTCATCATTTCTTCTACACCTTCAGCTCATCCTTTCTTCTACACCTTCAGCTCATCATTTATTTTACACCTTCAGCTCATCATTTCTTCTACACCTTCAGCTCATCCTTTCTTCTACACCTTCAGCTCATGACTTCTATCTGTCTTTTTTCAGTCAAGCCCGTAAGAATTTCCTGAGACTCTTGTGCCATTCAACAGCAGGACCTATGCTTTTTATATGTTGAGAGTGCCCATTTTGATGCCCACTGCAGCAGCCATGATGGTTTAGAAGGTTGATCTTTATCATGGCCCCTGAAACCCCTTACTTACAAATCACAAGGCTGAAGTTACACTGAAGAAATGATACCTTTTACATTATAACTTTCAATATTTAGAAAAAAAATACTTTCATGAATAGAAATAAATGACAGTCCTGAAATTAAATGTTTCAGCATGTATTTATTGAAATATAATAGACACATGCACATATGTTTATGTACCTGTTAACCTAAAATATTCTAATCAATGGGGTTTCTTACATTGTGACTGAGAGACCTTCAAGTGAAAATATATATCAGTTATGGTCGACATAGATACATGGAGTTAAAATAAACTGTGCATCATTTCCTATGAGTGATATGAGCTGGAGCTTAGTCATGTAACATTATATATCTCATAGATCACTACATGTAGATATGTGGAGAGAGGATTAGTAGAAATCTCATCCCTGAGATAGAAAGATGATCCCTCCAATATGATTCACAACAGAAGATTTCATATAAAAGTCCTACATTATTTATGGCTAACATAGAGTAGATGAGAACACATGTATTATCAACATTAAACGCTGGAGGTGAGAAATCATACGACTCTCATACCCAACATAGAAAGCTGGAAATAAGGAATAATAAGTGTTCAATGTGACAATTTAGAGATTAGAAGGCATCATCTCTCGTGTATATTGTACATCATTGGATGCAAATCCATCACTATTTCAGTGCAGAAGGGTAAATAGAAGTCATTGTTTACACTTGATATTTGGACCAAGGAAGAGATGTTTATGAGCAAAGGGCAAATGGTCACTGGCTTTTATAATAAAAGATAATAAAACCATGCGGTTTTCTCTCACTACAAAGCAAAGCAATAATCTATAGATAAAATGAATAAAATAAAGTGGCACTTTTTGCACTTCCCGTCTCAGTGAGGTGCAGGTAAGTACAATGTGCAGATAATTACACTGTAAGAAGTACCACTAGATTTGTATCATTTGCTAATAATGTGCCTCTTCTCTTATTATCCTGCTACAGAAAAGAAAACACCCATTGACTCCAATGCTCCAAAACAGAGTGAAATTAGTCCAATTTATTCCAATGGATCTGGTGAAGTTTGCCATTTTACAATGTTTTCTGCAGTCTTTGCTAATTATTCAGCCAAGAGAAACGGGGTAATTTCACTCATCGCTCTCCTCAGTATCTGTTAAACTCCCGTGTCCACGCTGGACTGACCTCATAATTCCAAGTAGTGTCCATGAACAAAAGCTTCTGTGCGTCTTTCTAGCCAATTACTTAGCAGTCGGCTGATTTTCTTCATCACTGAGCCAAATAGATTTTCATCAAGCAGAACCTACAAGGCAGTTGCACAGTGGACTATACACTAATAGCAGAATATACAACACTACACTAGACTTGCCATTAAAGTGCTTTGCAGTCAGTGATACATTCATTACTTCTCTAATCTGGAGCGAGTGAGCTATCCCTGGGGACTTTGCATGAATGTTCACTTCCAACAAACTCAAATATATTACAGTTTAATCAGATATATTCTCCATAAGAGGGCTTTCTAAACAAATATTAGTTACTTAAGAATTGGTCTCTTATGGTAAATGTTCTATATTAGCAGCGCTAACACATCACAGTCCATTGAAGAGGCCTTCTTCTTTCATTTGCTACTTCTGTGACCATTAAATTCTATAATAATCCCATTAGTGGTATTTTTGTTTGCTCAAAGTGTTGTATCCAGAGAAGGGGCCCCCAAACATTTTTGCTTGAGCCACATTCAAAAAAGAGTTGGGGAGCAACACAAACACGAAAGTTCCTGAGATGCCAAATAAGGGTTGTGATTGGCTATTTGGTAGAACTGGCAGCTACAGGAGACTCTGACAGTGCAACTGTTTTTTATGCACCAAAACTTGCCTCCAAGATGGGAATTCAAAAATAAGCTCCTGCTTTGAGTCCACTGGGAGCAACATCCATCCATGTTACTCACGAGCCACTGGTCGGGGATCAGTGATCTAAAAGATACAGTCTCCACAGCCAAAAGCTTAATAGGGCTCCCAAAAATACTAAGATGTCCTGTTTTGCAAAGATATATTGAAACTCCATATGTTGGCCCCCCATCACCTGCAGTGTCTGTTTCCCTTATTGTTATGCCCCAGCAGATGTTCATGTACATTAGAAAAATAAAGATGGAGATTTATTGCACAAAGACTGGACACATTGAAAAGTGCCTGATTACTTATAAATCATGTTTTCTGATATCAGCACTTAGCTACAGCAAATGTTGGTTGTTTTATTGACAATAAATCAAAACCTGAGAAGCACAGCTTATGGAATAAAGATGTTTTCTGATCAGTGATTGGCAAATTTCTACCGATTTGCTTCCCTGAAAATTCACGAAGCCTGAATTTTGACCCGGCATCAAAATAATTTTGCCGCTGTTGACAATTCCTAATTTTAGGGCATTTTCGGCGATTACGGCGGCGAAACGTGGAAATTCACTGCAAATTTGCGCCTCGCGAATAAATTCGGCCCATCGCTATTTCTGATTTCCTCTTTGTTGTTTCAGATCAAAATAACCTCCTATAAATTACTGGAAAAACCACTATTCTTGCAAATGTGATACACTTTGAATAATTCCAACACATCAATTTAAATTCTGAAACTTCCAAAAAACCCAACCTTTGTTTTCACAAGTCTAATGCGAACATATAGAGCCATGGAAATTCTTTTATGCCATTAAAGCTGCAGAGTGAAAGTCAGTCCCTGGGCTGCTCCGGCTACATGAGGATGACAGGCCGAGACATACGCTCTGTCTAAAAGCAGCAGCAGCAGCGTCTCTTAAACAGGTCATTCCTCCGAGAGCTTCGGGCTCAGAAAAGCCACTTTCTATTAAACTTTTATCTCCTTCTGCTTTTGTCTTTCCAACAAAAATAAAAAAAGATACAACAATGGAAATTTCTCAGAGCTTTTTTAGCATTTGATAATGAATTTTATTTTTCCAAACCATTTTTCCAGTTCAGTTGTATTTATTTTATGCTTGTTTATTACATACGTGTACCTTGATGACAGTGGAGTTTTTGGGGACTTTTACTAAAAACAATGAAAAAACAAGACCACTTTTGCAATATTCTTTTTTGCTTATATGATATTAGCAGTTTTGGCAGTGGTAATAAAATGAATTTGAAACAACACCGCCACCTGTTGGCTGACCACCAGGACACAGTCAGTAGAAAATGAAATTACTGAGAAAAGAAAAGTCTTGTGATGTTGCACTGCTTAGAAAATAAAGTTAGTGAGCAGAGAAAAGCCATCTGATATTTCTCTGGTCAGTTCTGAGCAGATCACAATGCTTTTTCAATAACAATTTTCTACCAACTTTGTCCAATTGACCAAAATGATCAGCGGGTGGCAGTGTTGATTCAAATGATTTTAATTGGAAGAACAAAAACTGCGCATATACTGAAAACTAGACAAAAAATAATTAACATAAATAGCAAAAGTGCTAAGAAGAGAACTCTAAGAAGAATTTTACATAATTTGATTTTGCGCCTATAGTCTGCCTAGTGTTGGAACTGCTCCGGTACCCCCAGGTGTTACAGGGGAGGCACACAAGCAAAACTGAACATAAAATTTTAACGTCTCCTTTAGGGGAATTTGCTGGAATACTATTGTCCTGTAATGTTTTGCAGTTTATTTCTTGTCTCCACACTTACCCCCATATGCAATAAAAGGAATAAAGTTGACCTACCTACCTGGTTTCTATGGGTAACTGCACTTGGATACAGTGCTTTTATTACATAACCCAAACACTGAGATAAATCAAACACTCCTTTGTATTACGAGATGGAATTATTTGCCTAGAAACAAAAACTGCCTTTGCATTTCTGACTCACTTTGCCACAGTCATTACTGGATTCATTTATTTATTAAATGCAACAAAAATGCAATACAGTAAAGCATAAAAATCAGCTTGTGCTGCATGGACCTGTGCCAACCTGAGATCTTTGCTGCCTCACTGCTGCCCTTGACCTACAGCTTCGTCTTCTTCTACAGATTCTCTGCTGCTTCCCAGAGAGGCTCCGCTTACACGGCAGGGCTCTGTGCCCAAGTCCTTCACGGTTGGGTTGCAAAGTGAGGATGCTGTAAATCTATTTGTGGGCTCCAGTGTGTCTTAAAGAATGTCATGACCCCCCTAAGTAAAAATAATCAAACTGGGCAGAGTGCCATGGTGCCTTCGTATGTTCAACTGCATTGATCTGGTTGGCCATTTGTTTTCAGACTGGTGGTTTCTTCTTTCACATGGGCAACTAAATGCTCCTGTACTGAAAGTTCATGGCTTACAAACTAATTCTGATTTGGCCTTGTTTGGAAGTGGGTATAGTGCCATGGGAGCAAATTCCCCAATGATCCCCTTGCAAGCCCTCCCTACCTATCAATAGAAGATGGAAGGGGTAATTTACAACTGCAAGTGCAGGTGTGGGGGCCACAAAATTGACCACAGTCACTTTAAAAACTGAAGCTAAAAAATCTTATTCCATATAGGTACTTGACCAACATGTCAGGTACAAAAGGGGGGTTGTGGGTGCACTCCTAAGGCCATATAAAAAAATATTTAAATACAATGATCCCCTGTCTAAAAAAAAGAAAAACAGGGTTTTTTGTTACAAAGTTATGATCATAAAATTGGTAAGCCGCCATACCACGTCAAGGTAAACCCCATACGGCGGTCCCTAACCTGTTTACCTGTGATCAAAATTTTATTACCAACGCCTGTGAGACACCCATTATATTTGCTGTACTTATCACTAGGTAACACTTGCACAGACCCACACACATTACACCTATTACACTCCACATTTAGCTTTTCCTTTTTCATCTCCCTCTACATCTATACTCACACCTGTACTTATACTTATACTCACACACATACACACACAAGTGTGCACTTATATATACAACTTTACTTTTCCTTCATTATAGTCTCTTCACAATCACATTTTTTTTTTTAAATGGGCGTTGGTCTGGGCAGTCTCCCCTTCAAAAGCCGCATATGCAGGTGGCGGGGGAGGATCTAGTCCACAGATTGAAACCAAGGTTTTATATTTTGATCACAGGTAAACAGGTTAGGGACCGCCGTATGGGGTTTACCTTGACGTGGTATGGCGGCTTACCAATTTTATGATCATAACTTTGTAACAAAAAACCCTGTTTTTCTTTTTTTTAGACAGGGGATTATTGTATTTATATATTTTTTTATATGGCCTTAGGAGTGCACCCACAACCCCCCTCTTGTACTTGACCAACATGGGCACCTTGCACTTCTGTATAGGCATTATACGTTCCTTCTCTTCCCGTGAGTTGCGCCCACTGATGCATCAGAACCCGGAGCTGCTGGAATCACTGAGCATCTCAGTTGACCTTGTGGGTCGTGCCCAACAGGGACACAATGATTTTGGTTTGGGTGACGTTCCTATGATAATATAATAACACCAGAGACTAGACGGTCTTGGCAACAGAATATGTGACGTGAGGAGAAGGAACAAATAGTCATTTCAAGCAGTTACCATTGGAATTCCATGGCTGATTTCTCTTTTTATTTCATTTAAGGGAGAAGTGTTAAGGAGTTCATTTCTCAATCAATTCCTCTGAGTTCTCAGGTTTCTCAGGCTTGCACCTACATTCCACAAAGCACACACTTTCTTCAAACGCTTTGATCCTCAATCTTGAAAGAGACTAACAATTCACACTTTTTTTTTTCTTTGGAATTAATCGACAAATCCAAAAGAAAAAGAAAAATGTGTGTTTAATGAGGGCCGGCCCCTAGAACAGCCACGGAGACCTTCTGAAGGCTGAAAGGAAGAGTTCAGGAGTTAAAAATACCATTTTAGATTCAACACTATGTATATTTATCAAGGGTCGAAAGTTAAAAAAAACTTCGAACTACGAATTCAAAAAGACCAACTGAATAGAGGTCGAAGGTTTTTGGGGGTCGAAAAGGTCCATATTCGGCCTACTTCGAATCGTATGATTGAAGGAATAGCACCTTCGATCTACTTCAATTTGAAGTTTTTCCCCCAAAAAACTTTGATCTCTCAATTGACTCCCACCGATTGACTCCAAATAGGTTCTAGGATGTCCCCCATAGGCTAAAATAGCACTTCAGCAGCTTTTAGGTGGCACAATAAATTTCAATATTCGATGTTCAAAGTTTTTTTCAACTTCAAATCGAAGTTAGACTATTCAATGGTCGAATTCGAAGTTATATACTTCAAAATTCACTTCGACCTTTGATAAATCTGCCCCTATGTGATTGTTACTTCATGAAACACAGATATACTAATTATAGTTATTGCTCTTATGTTTCCTGAAACAGATGCTAAAATCTAAGGCCATTCTCCAAAAATGGTAACATTTAATAATGACACCAATGGGCTTTATACCCTTTATTGTACAAGTGTTATTTGCATATATCAAGTTATGTCCTTATTAGTCAACAGCAAATCTTCACTCTTAACAAATTCTTAGCTGTACAATAGCAAATACATTCCTACAATTTGCTAATTTCTTCCAAACACAGTGTCCTAACAGCTTCTCAGATACCTGGGGAAGGGAAGACGTTGAGCGGAAAGGGGAGGCAATGGATGTATAATAACGACATCTGATGGTTTTTATTCATGGAGAAATTCTAGTACAAGTTCATAAAAAAATCACGTCTGGTGAAACCACAAATTTCTATCAGGCTAAAAGTTTGGTCATCCCTAGTCCTCATCCTTTAAAAATTCCTTAATTATAAATTGCCTCCATAGCAATAGTCACCTTTTTCATAGCCCTGATTAATCTGAAATCTTAAATTGTGGCACCAATTTTATTAGACATCAAAAATGTTCTTAGAATATCAGAATATTTCCTTGTATGTGTATTGCTAAATAATAAACTATTTAATATCCCTTTAAACACCAAGTATAGTTCTTTTCTATACTGTATAGTGTGCCTTGCGATGTTGCTCTGCGTAGAATTGACAAGAGAAGCCTCAGGTGACTCTTCTCTGTTCACTAAATACATTTTCTTCCATTTCACAGAAAGCAATTCGTGAAGCTATTCCACTAAAATGACCAGCAGGTGGTGCTGTTGTTTGAAATTCATTTCATTCGTTTAGAAACCGCCAATGTCATGAAAACTATGAAAACTAATGTCAATTGCAAATGTACCGAGAAGAATACTCTAAAGGTCAGGCCACACAGGGCGTTTTGGGGAGATTTGGTTGCCTGGCGACTAATCGCCTCGTTTTTGCGGTGACCAATCTCCTGAATCTGTGTGGGCTAAAATGAAAAATCACACGAGGCAATTCGTTTTCCAAAGTCGCCTGAGTCGGAGGCGTTTTTTCATTTTAGCGGGCGCAGATTCAGGAGATTGGTTGCCGCAAAAATGAGGTGATTAGTCGCCAGGCCACCAAAATCTCCCCAAAACGCCCTGTGTGGACTTACCCTAAATCATTTTACAATTGGTTGATGGTTTACATTTTCATTAAGTACCGTTGCTTACTCGCAGTGGGTTAATTGCTAAAATCTGAATTTAAATTAAAAAAACCACGACCAAATTCCCATACTCGATTTTACCTTATTTATTATTTAAAAATCTCAAATTAATTAGTTTTTGGGTTAAAACCCAAACAAATTGTACGAAAAATCATATTGTATGTGTTTTTCTGGCCTTTTCCCCGAATCGTATGATTTTCTAGGGGTTTTGCCAGAAAAGCATCGGATTTTCGGGGTAAACCTAAAGCAGACCACAATAACTTCCAATTAGGATAGGGACCTCTGAGATGGCAGATTTTCGTATTCAGGCTTTTATAAATCTTGAGTAATTCAAGTTTTTTTTAAAAAACACCCGACATATTTTAGTTTTGCCCCGAAAAGCCAGACCAGACTTTAGTAAATAACTCCCTTAATGTAACGGGCCATCTTTTTAAATAATAATGGCCTGAGAGCCAAATGATCAACTCATTATCAACCAATTTAACACCAACACTTACCAGGCCAGATTGTATTTCTGGAATATAACTGCTATCTCGTGGCCAATGTATGAATAAAAACAGGCAAGAAATCATCAATTACATCACTCAGTCCATAGATAAGGTACAGTAATATAAACTGTAAATGAGATAAAATACTATATACTGAAAAACAGAGAAGCTGTCAACTTTTTAAATGTTCCCTTAAGCCTGGCAATTACTTTTATCTCATATCCTTTGATGTATCTACATATGTAAATGGTATTTTGAATAAAACATCTAAGTGCTTGGCTCGTCCTAAATTTGCTTTCATGTGCTTTGGCCTCGTTCTACCATTTAAGGATCTTCAAGATATTCCCTAAATGCTTTGATAAAGAGTCAACCTTAGACTGGGAGGCAAAGACTCACTGGCAGATTTATGCACCATTCTTGTTATCAGTACTTTGAAAATTAATGAGAAGTGGGGCAATATACAAAGTGGAATATAAGGGTGCAACGCATTTTTAGCACTTTATATA
The DNA here is from genome assembly GCF_017654675.1 of Xenopus laevis. Lineage (NCBI taxonomy): Eukaryota > Metazoa > Chordata > Amphibia > Anura > Pipidae > Xenopus > Xenopus laevis. Next base: position 1,330,982 of record NC_054379.1, read on the forward strand.
TTGCCCTGATGTTTGTGCCCTCGGGTGAACTTAAAGATGTAGATACAAACAGCTGCACATTATTCAGCATATGGACTTCCCCAGGAACACCCCAAACTTTTCACAAACTGGGAAGCTCTAGGGCAGGGATCCCCAACCTTTTGAACCCGTGAGCAACATGCAAAGTAAAAGGAGTTGGGGAGCAACACCAGCATGAAAAATGTTCTTGGGGTGCCAAATAAGTGCTGTTATTGGCCATTTGGTAGCCCCTATGTTGACTGTCAACCTACATTGAGGCTCTGTTTGTCAGTGCCCCTAGTTTTTATACAACCAAAACTTGCCTCCAAGCCTGGAATTCAAAAAATAAACACCTGCTTTGAGGCCACTGGGAGCAACAGCCAAGGGGTTGGAGAGCAACATGTTACTCACGAACTTCTGGTTGGGGATCACTGCTCTAGGGGCTCTTGTGTCCTTCAGAACTTGCAGCTTCCACCACCAATGCCATGGGTGCAAGTGGTCCATGGATGAGACCTAAGGGGTGCAACTGTGTGACCATAGAGCTTGAATATTTGCTCCCATAAAGTTGCAAGTAAGAGTACGATTGCATTGAGGCATTTACTCAAAGCTGTTGGGCATGCCTGGTCCTCTCTTGTCTATAATTGACCGTGGGTACAAAGAGACATGATGGTGGATATGTTTCAAGAGGACTGTAAGGATAAAACATTTTGTTTCCAAATGGTTTTTTTTATAAATGCTCCCAGTTTTAAGCAAGGAAGAAAGCCCAAACCATTGTTCAGCAGGTCGATATTGTGACTCACCTTTTGACAGCCCAAATTTATCAATTAACGACTGAAGGAGCTTTTATGTAGAGCTGAGATCAAGATAGAAAAGAGAGTCGAATAAAAATAACAGGTTGTTTTACAGGACGGGCATAATGTGCACTTTAAGTGGCAAACAATATTATGGAAATGGATTTTATACCCTAATGTGATCTATGTACTTCTTGCGAGTATTTCTCTTCGGTTGTGATGAATCTCCTTGTGCTGGAAGAGAAGCCAAATCCCTCTAATCATCTCCAAAGCTTTCATTTCCCTGATGTGCTTCTTCCTCGCACAACTATTTGTCTATTCTAGAGGTGTACACAAGAACTGCAACTGCTAACAGAAGGAATCACTTCAATTCATTTCACTGTTTCATAACATTGCAGGTGTTTCAGGCAAAAAAAACCACTTCAGGAAATGCTGCTGCTGAAAATATTCTTAGCTATACTTTAAGGGACTGTTTTATTAAGACACAGCTTTTTCAGCTCGGGTTTTTAGATGCCAAAAATCAAAATAAGTTGCAGGGAAAAAAAAGCAAGACTTTTTCTGGATTTATTATGCAAATGTAAAATGTAATGTAAATTGCGACAATTCCAAATATAAAAATACTCCAGCTAACACCTGTCAAAATCATGTAAAAGTCGATAGCAGATGTCCCCTGTACAACTGGAAGATCTTTCTTTGATTGGTGAATGTAGAGGTTTTAGAGGCTTTGGGTTATTTTTGGCACTGGCTTTTGTGCAACTATACGAAAAAGTAACAGTTTTCACAACTTTTTTGCGACTTTTCCCATTTGTGCTTTTTCAGTTCGGCTTGACGTAGTTTAGTCGACAGTGGCGTAACTACTTGTCAGCGGGCCCTGGTTCAGGATGGGCACCCGGGACCCCATCAGGCCCTACCCCCTATGAATTGTGCTGTTGGCATGCATGCTGCAAAATCTCCCCTGCCCAGCCTCCCACAATAACTGTTATCATGGCTCCTGTGGGCCCCAAGGGGGTGCGGGCCCGGGTACGATTGCACCCTTTGCACCCCTGGTAGTTACGCCCCTGTTAGTCGTGGTTTTAAAAACCTCTAAAACCACTGATGTTCGACCTTTAATAAATAGGCTTTAACTGTCTGTAGCATGGTCTTATTTCTCCTCTTCAGATCCTTTAATGGGGCTGCCATATTGAAAATTTGCACCGAGTATTCCACATGGGCCTTACTGAGCCAGTCCCTGGTTAACCCTGCCCCCCATACATGTTTATAATGTCAAGACTGATGGGTCACATGGGCCTCTTTTCTCCACTTTAAATAATCGCAGTTCTGTAATAACGTATGGAAAGGTATGCGTACAACAATATTATGAAAGGGTCTTTGAAGTGTCCTTCAAATGAAGCCCCAACCTTTCCTCCATATAGTACTGCAGTTACATGACCTCCAGGAACGTAGCGCAATGCTCTCATTGAGTAGAGAATGGTAAACCCCAGCCCCATGTGATGGTGGGACACAATGAAAGGGCCAGAACCCCCCAGTTTTTTCTTAAATTGTCAGTTCAGCATCACATACAGTAGTAAGTCGACTTGTGTATCTAGTGAGGCCTGAGTTGATTCCAAGCTTCTCACGCTTCTAAAATGCAACATTCTTGTCTTGCGTAGAGCCAATCACAAATCTGATGCTTCTAATCCTAAGGCACATTCACTAGCTGTGTCTACATTGGGTGAAACCAATAATAACAAAATATTGAAAGGCCACACTGCTCAAAAGTATTTTTTCCCATTCTGCATCTCATGATTATTGAGTGTAAACGGTAGATTTTCATTCTATAACTATTTCTTGAAAACATTATTATTAATGCTAATAATAATAACAGCAACGATAATACAATATAATGCATATTTTTATAGACATTTTTAATTTATTTTAATAATAATAATGTAAATAGAAGGCTCAAAAGAGAATTATAATCCATTTGGTGCCACCACTGACACTTCATCAGGACATCATTCCTGCAACAAATGAATACTGGTGGCTGTAGCCTTCCCCAGCTTTACAATAAGGTGAAACCTGGCAGTGGTAATGTTGCTTGGCCTGACTTCTCTCAATGACCTTTACAAGTGATTTCATAGAGGAGCAGGAGGCAAATTTACTTGGTGGAGTTGCAATTTCTTAGCAATAGAAAAATCAATATTCTTCACGATGTCTGACCTACAAATTCATCTGAACCAAAGCAATAGAATATTGAAGGGTTTTATATTGCAGTCAACTCATTGGTCTGCTTTGAGCCCTTATTATGTTCAACAAAGGGACCAGTGAGACTGTTTAAGGCCTGCCACAGATTAACATGAGATTAAACCAGTCCCATTACCCAGAGACATATAAGCTATCCTAGCATTCAGTCACTAGCTCAGTTTAGTGAAGGAGTTAAAAGATAAATTGCACTGATCTGTCCATTCACTTTATGGACCGAGGGAGAACTATTAATAGGAGAAACAGTGGTAACACTCCTCAGTGATGTGACAGTGAAAGACATGAGCAAACTTGAAGATCTGATGGTCTGTCAATGTGATGCCAAGGGCATGAAGCCAATGTGGCATAAGCAGCGTGCAGCGTGGTTTCAAAACTCCCAAAATTGAAAATGGGCCTATTATTTTTAACACTAATTTCACAATTATAAATATTGTCTATATGCTTGGTCTCAGTTGGCTTCACTCATTTTTGGTGAAAAAGTAATACTTTTAATTTGGAGAATTTGTTTAAAAGCTTGGTCCCCTCCAGAACCACAACACTTGGGTCCCCTAAAATGCCTTAGTTCTAGATTAGAGAAGCAGCTGGGCGGGTGCCATCTTGTTCACTGTCATACTGTAGAATTCTCCCACACCTCTAACTGCTAAATAAATAATAAGATGAAACGGCTTTTTCACAAACTGCTTCATTTTGAATAAGAAATACCAATATCCACAAATAAAATCCACTTAAAGACGGAATGGGTGCCCAGACCAGCCAGCTGCTTAACAACCATAAAACAATATTAATCACTGTACATAAAGCTCATAGATGTCAAGACTTGATGAAACATTGTACGACTTGTAAGCAGCCTGTCCATCCTTAGGAATAACAGATGTGGCCAGAATGCTGGGAGAAGAAAAGGAGCAAAGAGAGGAGAAGGAATGGAATGCTGGCAAAGAGTTTACTGGGACCTCGGCCAACAAGCTAGTTAACATTTAAATAAGCCCATAGATATATCTATGTACATATTTATATATCGCTACCTGTATATGCTGTTCATTAAAACAATTACTGGAACAGAACATAGTAAAATAAATAAATTATGTACATTACATTCAGGATTACTGGCCATACATGCACCAATAAAATCATCTGTGCTGCCCAAATGGTCCAGACCAATATCTATATACCATATGTACCATGGATATCGGTCGGTATAGTCCTGAAAATGTGCAGAACGTGGGCCAGTGCATGGTAAATCTGCAACTCCTCTTCACTGCTTGGGTTGTAAGCCAGAACCAATGCAACAAACAAGATGAGCCCATGCATGGCCACCTTTAGTGTCAAGTCTTAAAAGACACAAGAGGAAGGAGTTCTCTGCATCACAGAGCTTACAATCCATGACAGAAATGTCCTGGCAACTAACAGAATATATCCCGACAGTGTAAATACACCAGTAGAACTGTAGGGTCAAGGTTCCTAATGGTGGCCAACATGGGCTGTGTGTGTATAGGGCCCTCCGTTGAGTCTGTCCGACTAGTGATGGGCGAATTTATTCGCCAGGCGGAAATTCGCAGCGAATTTGCCAGTTTTGGCGCCGGCGAATAAATTTGCAAATTTGAGGCGAAAATTCAATCATTCAAAATGCAATCAATGCCCATTGACTTTAATGGGCGCCAGCGTCAATTTTGATGCTGGTGCCCATTTTGACGACGCCGAATTGTCGTCAAATGTCAATTTTCGCTGGATATTTGTGGCGAACCGAAATGGGACAAATTCGCCCATCTCTATGTCTGACCAATATTAGCATTTCGCAGACATTGAAAAGGCCGGTTTAAAAATCCCATTGGGAAGAAGATTGCATTGGATCATTGATACAGTCCTCCTCCAACAGCCTGAATTGACTCTTGTGATCAGCCCAATATCGGCTCACAGGGGGCATATTAGCAAAAGATCCACTAGTTTCTCCATCTTAAGCCAAAAACAGATATAAGCAAAAATAAGGCTGTAAGAAAATAAGACCAACGCATTTCATGCCAGAGGGCACTTAATCCTTGGTTATTGGTACCCTAAATAAGCATGTGTCTATATTACTTGATCCAATACATGAGTGCTCATCCATAGACAGGTGATCCTGAAATCACTTTTATTCCATCCTTAATTGAAAGTTACACTGCTCTGTATTAAACAAAAAAACAACCTTTATATGAAAGCCAGTCCTATTTGAAACCCTCAAAATGCAGCACCATTCTAATTCTGCTTATAAGGGAGTTAGAAGTCTGGCCCAGCAGTGCAGCCGTAACATTTCACCTGCACCTGTTGTTCTGACCGGCAGCTCCAATTGCCACTCACCAGCCTTTATGGAGCAGAATTGTACGTTTGTGCCAAAGCCCCACGCTGACATGCAAATTCCCATTTCCTAGACATAATGAATTTTTTCTCTCATCTATTAATTTTAATGACACTTCAACGTGGGCTTATTAAAATGAAGAGGAGGGAAGAGAGCCAGGGAGAAAGGATCCAATCTACTCTCTCGAGTTTTTGTGCAGGCTGCTCCAGTACAATGGCACACTCGTTTTTATCATTCCTGCCATATCTTGCTTCATTCATTTCTACTTTATATGTCAATCTCACAATAGCATTCAATTACATTCAATCACAGGGGTTTTTTTTTGCCATGTGTTTAGTTCGCAAATTATTAGCTAAATGAAATTAATTTCCCATTTTCTGCACAATTTTGGTTTTTGCAGAATTGTATAAAGGGAATATAATAGATTTTTTTTAGCCAGTACATAATTATTATTTCACATTTATGGCTTTTGAATTTCTGAAATTACAATGTCAAGAATTGGGTCAGTTTTGGTGTTGCTTGTTATCAGGGAATAATATTTAGCTTTTCCAAAAGAAAGAAAATCATTTATTGTTCACATCAATGAAATGACAGTTGAATGGAGTTGCTGGATTCATATAATGCTCATGACAGTTTGGAGGGCAACCATTCTTACATTGGTCTTGGGCCCCAACACCCATTGACTCCAATAAATTTGTCTCAAACAAAAAAACATGAGAAAAAAAGCCTGTTGACTTCATGCCTTTTTTGTAAAGTTTTTATTCTTGAAGCAACAAGTGTATTTTTTCTAGCTGTAACATTGGTGTGTAGGAGACATCTCAGGTCACGGTGCCTGATCCTGTGCTTTTATAAAGAGCCAGCACTTCAAAATGAAACTGCTTTCAGATAAGCTATTGTTTCTCCTGTTATACGGTTACCTTCCCATTGTTCTGTTGATGGGCTACTGGGGAGGAAAGGGAGTGAGTAATATCATTCCAACTTGCAGTGCAGCAGTAAGGAGCGACTAATATTTATCAAGGAAGAGGTCACGTGGCTGGGGGCATCTGGGAAATTAACAACATGTCTATACCCATGTCAGATTTCACAATTTAATATTTAGAAATTTGTTTGCTGTAGTATTTTGAAAAAAACATGTTATCCTGTGACTGAATCCCATTAAAACCTGTACAATACAAGGGAAACAAGAGGAATAAGGTGACAGTTTGACACATAGGGCAGCCTGAGAAGTGAATTACTTAGATGAGGAACATTTGGTTCCATATTATGGAGAGAAGATGTTGGTTTATTTTATTGTCCATATACAGAGACATAAAGTGATTTGGCAAAAACAGAAGGGAAAATGCAGTTCCATGGGTCAGAAAATAGGATATCCAATGATTTTCTTAACCAGCTAGAACAAACATGTACTTGCTGATATCTGAAAATTAGAAAGGTAATAGAATGTATATAAATTGTATATAAATTGAGACTCTGGATCAGTTGATATCAAAGAAGAGCAAAAAGTCCAAGTAAGTGGATGTGTAGAAGTTCTGTCAGGAAGTGGAGCACCTTGAAATAGATCTGCTGGATTATATAACAATCTTAGAACAGTAAGTGCTGAACCGAAGGGTGGCTGTAAAAATAGAGTGATACATTAACTTGTCTTTACAACAGGTCTGGGATATAATAAGAAACAGTCGTTTGGCTTAAAGGGACGGTAGTGATAGAATATTTACTGTGTGCGCCAGCATCAGCACATCTAATAGCAAGTCATGCCTGGAGATGGGGGTCTTGCAAAAAACCAATAATCATAAACCATGGTAATAACATCACAGGAGAAAGAGTTGACTTATGGTGCACGGTCTATAGGAATAATAAAGCAGAGAGAGAACAGGTAAATGTATTACTGTGTAAAATAAGATTCAACTGGTCCCCACATATAGAAATATAATCATGTATAACCATAACCAATAAAGACACATGATATAGAAATATAATCATGTATAACCATAACCAATAAAGACACAAGATATAGAAATATAATCATATATAACCATAACCAATAAAGACACAAGATATAGAAATATAATCATATATAACTATAACCAATAAAGACACAAGATATAGAAATATAATCATATATAACCATAACCAATAAAGACACAAGATATAGAAATATAATCATGTATAACTATAACCAATAAAGACACAAGATATAGAAATATAATCATGTATAACTATAACCAATAAAGACACAAGATATAGAAATATAATCATGTATAACTATAACCAATAAAGACACAAGATATAGAAATATAATCATGTATAACCATAACCAATAAAGACACATGATATAGAAATATAACCAAGTCTAACTATAACCAATAAAGACACAAGATATAGAAATATAATCATGTATAACTATAACCAATAAAGACACAAGATATAGAAATATAATCATGTATAACCATAACCAATAAAGACACAAGATATAGAAATATAATCATGTATAACTATAACCAATAAAGACACAAGATATAGAAATATAATCATGTATAACCATAACCAATAAAGACACATGATATAGAAATATAATCATGTATAACTATAACCAATAAAGACACATGATATAGAAATATAACCAAGTCTAACTATAACCAATAAAGACACAAGATATAGAAATATAACAATGATTTCTACTCCTGAAAAAACTGAACTTATACCCTGACACGGAAATTTTTTTTGACACCGGCGAATTTTTGCCGCGAATTTTCACAGGCTTTTCGCGAATTTATTCGCTGGCGGTGAATCACGCAAATTTATTCGCTGGCGGCGAATCGCGCAAATTTGCGCCTGGCGAATAAATTCGCCCATCACTATTCTTGACCCGTGCCTTTCCCTGACCACTGCTGTATTGCTGCCTGTACCGACCTTTGCCTGTTACTGACTATTATTTCGGATCCTGATCTTGTACTGCATTGACTGACTGGTTTGACCCCCGGCCCATTCTTCAACTATGCCTAGCTCCTTCCCCATTACTCCAGTTCTGATTCCCTTGCCTGCCCAGAAGTCTTGCCTTGGTCCTCTCACTTTAAGTCCTGGTGGCATCTGAGTAGTGAAGGGCTCGTCCCAATGCAAAAGGCTAGACCAGAACCTATGCCATTTGTTCTAGGTTTAGGTTACTGAACATGACACTTCCCTAAACTCAGTTGCACATGAAACGCCATTCATTAAAGCCACTTGTGTCAAAATACACCATATAGTGCACCACTCAATCCTTCCTGCCTCCCATTCCATTGACCCAGAGCATCCAAGATGAAAGCTACTGCCATCTCCATCCCATCCGACACTTTGTTCATGGCAGCCCTAGTGTGTATGGCTCATTCCACAGAAGCTCAGCATAGTGTATCTTTTTTTTCTTGCAGATGTAAGTCAACACTTTGCCTCCTCAAGGCCTGTGTCCCAAGGAAGATCTTTAGTGGCCCCCGCAGTAACCTTGTAGACTGATAATGACGACCAATAGAAAAGGCTAAAGCACAGTTATTTCTCATTGATCAACATGCTCTCGGTTATTTTCATAAAAGCAAGACCTGATGAGTTGACTTGAATGACTGTTTCCATTTAATTGGACAGAGAAGCATTCTATTGACTGGTTCATGCTTGGGAATTGTGCAAGGCATAATCTGTATTAGTCCTTTATACACTGAGCAATGACTGGAAAATCATTTATCTTGGAAACATTCAAGCAAACCCGATTGCTCCGACAACTTCTTTCAAAGAGCCTTTATATCAATTATTCTTTTTCTACAAAAACCTGAAGCAGATCAAACCGTCTGGCTGACATCATTAAATTTCTCTGCTGCATTTTGCTTCATTTGAAAGACGCTGCATCCACTAGCAGAATACAGATCAAACAGGGAAAAAAAGTAAAAAACTTGATTTTTAGTTATAATAGAGAAAACAAGATATTTGTCCACTCCCTACAACCCAACTGGAGTCAAGGGGTGTCACTGTCATACAATAAATGGCAAAAACATTTAAGAGCTTAAAAAAGAATCAAAATGAAGAAGAATAATGTAAACTGACTTTTTATGAAAATTTCAATTACTGCAAATAATCCACGTGCCTCCTACTTCGATGGAAAATTCTCAAATTAAATCTAAACCCTCAAAACAAATTCATGGAAAATTGCTGTAAATTGCAATTTACATTTGTTACTTTTCTCATGGGACCTGTTATCCAGAATGTTTGAGACCTGGGATTTTACAGATAATAGATATTTCTGTAATTTGGCTCTTCATACCTTAAGTCTACTAGAAAATCATTTAAACATTAATTAACCCCAATAGGCTGTTTTTCCTCCAATTAGGATTAATTATATCTTAGTTGGGATCAAGTAAAAACTACTGTTTTTTTATTACACAGAAAAAGCTAATGATATTTGAAAATTTGGATTATTTGATTATAATGGAGTCTATGGGAGACAGCCTTTCCATAATTCGGAGCTTTCTGTATTACAGGTTTCCGGATAAGGATCATATACCCGTATTAGCAATTTTTATACTGCTAATATAATACATTTGAAACAGCAGCTCTTCCTGCTGCACAGATCAGTCACAGGAGAAATTTAACTTTCCTTTAAAGGAGAACTGATGTTAGAGATCAGGGCAGTGCTGAGATCTAACACCCCACTAAAATTACTAAGTGCAAATAAATTAGCATAGAGTTTAACTTAACACAAATAAAATACATTTTAAATTAAAACAAAACTTTTTCAATTGATAAAAAAATTAATTCAGATAATTTAATATATTTCCTTCACATCTCACATCATGTTTAAAGATTAAAGGGTTTAATCTCCACGAGTTTCTCCTATCTCATTTTCAGCATTCCCTCTGATAATTAACAGTACAAATATTCAAATTAAAATGCCAATGTATGAGGAGATTTCAATATGGCTTTAATGCTGCCGACTAACCTTGACTAATCTGTTCACTAACCAGTGAGTGGGGGTGGGTGCTCCATTTCCCTCCATGGTGGCTCATTCTCAGAAGCACCCTTCAAAACTGAATAGGTCCCTGCTAGTTTCTGAAACAGCTTCAAATGTCTGCCCTGTGCTCTCTTTTCATATTAAAAATGGTGGTAAAATTTAAAAAATGTTTTAAACAAAAGAGACAAAAGTAGAAAATCAAGTTTCCTGGAAAACTGATTGGATTCATAAATCAATGACCATGGATTCAACCAACACAGAATTATTGTCATAATACTTTATTTATAAGGGGCTAATGTATTACGCAGACTTTGTTCATAATTGACCCTGCTGAAGTGGAGCTTACAATCTAAATTACCTATCACAGCCCCACACATATACAGTTACCCTGCCTGTATGAAAACTGGATAATGTCCCAGTCAGAATCGAACCCATGGTTTTTTGTCTCACCAAAGACCCATGTATAATCTTATGAAACAAGAAAGTCAGGAATATAAAAGGCAACATTTCAGCTCCATGCTCAGTACCTTTATCAAGTGAAACATGTTTCTTTGGGGCAGAACTTAGTGAATTAATAGGTTCCCCGCAGCAGCTACAGTATAATTTCTGCTTTAATCCTTGGAAATGGGATTCAACAGAAATAGGAATGTGCCGTTACATCACAAAAGGTCCTTGGGAAACATTTTCAATCTGCTGCCCAGAGCAAGGCACTAAATTCTGTCTTGCATGGAAAGAGCCCACAGCACAGAAATCTATTGGTTCACCCAAACATGAATATCTGTTTCCTAAAAACAACTAAAAGGCTATGTTAGAAGAAAGGGCTGGAGGGTTTATGGCAAATTAGAAGATCCATCAGTTGATGATCCTTCATGACGTTTTGACCTAATTTCATCAAATTATATCACAAAGTGAATTTTTTGAACTTCTGGGATTGTAAACCCCAGTGAATTTTTCAAAAAACTTTTACATGGACTCATTTTACTCATCAATAATAACCTTAAAGCAGTGGTACCTGAACTTTGGGGGTGGAACCCCTGAGGGGACCCACAGCAGTGGCAACCCATGGAAGTCAAGTACGGTGACATTTGGGAGAATGCCTATTGGCTCTCTAGGATACACCAAAAGGCTCAGCTTGGAGGTCAAATTAGGAGAATTTGCAGTGAAAATTCACTGTCCTAGATATTCTTTTAACTATGACTGAATGACAGAAACACCAATGTTCCCGTCTCTCTAACCTAAGCCTTAATAAAGGGTGGATCTCCAAAGGTGCTCAAACTGAACTGTTGACTACCGCTGCCATAAAAAACACTTTCCAAGCTTATCAACTCAACCAAATCAAACATTTCAAAGCAAAGCGTCACTTGCTGAGGAATTTGTGTTGCATAAGTAACAGGGGAACATAGTAAAGAACCTTTAGATTCTTCTCCCATGTTACTGCTTGTACAGATCACTGGTGAACCACCATGAGACTAAATCTCATCAGACAACAGTATGCAACTGTCACATCATCAATGCAACTGCAGAAGAAAGAATTGCTTGTTTACCAGGAGTTGACAGGAGTTTAGTTTTGTGATTTCAGTAGCTGTATCATCTCATCGGATCAAGTCAATAATTCAACTAAACCAGATGCATGAAGGTCAACTTTATTGCATTATAAGCTGCTGAGTAATTCCAAATATTTGTTTTGATATTTGTTAAACATGCTGCTTACACTCAAGTCTATCAAGATTGAAAAGAATAATAGAGTGAGGTGCTCGGTTCATCAATATGAATAAAAACACATTATTATTCTATTGGTGAACAAAGAAAATTGTACCAACAGAATGAAATTCATGAATCCCCTTGATATATGCAGTCACTAATGTGCAATTATAAAACTCCATTTGTTTCTTATATAAAATATAACGTTAGGAACACAGAAAATTGGAAAATCCTAACGGGCAGAATTCAAAAGCACCGTGAACAGCAGTCGCTACATTTACATTCTAAATATACAGCGATGAGATGGAATGTTGAGAACGCAAGGCTGGAGACATAATTGTGTCGTCTGGTAGAGGCTCAATCAAATTCATAAAGAGAGGAGGTCACTGGAATTGAATAAATACTCTAACCTGGTATTCAGGAATAAATAATACCTGACCAATATGCCTGTTTATTTGAAATAATGGGAAATTCTCCCTGAGAACATCATCAGAGAACCAGCAACTTATTTTCATTCGCTTTTTTTTTTAGTATTGGTCCCATTTTTTTCTGAAATTAGCTGAAAATAAAAACAATTCAATAATACCGCCCCTAAATAATAATCCCATCCTAAAAGACCCTGAGACTGGGCTTCCAAACCTCAATCTAATTGGCCTTCAAGCAGTTTTGGGACCCAAGAGATGGTCCAACCCTACATTTTTGAAACCTATGAGCAAAAAAAAGCTTTTATAGCTGCTAAATTATCTCTGATAGACACTTTAAATGGATTTAGGTTTGACATCTGATTGATTCAATTTATCTTTGGAAAGCCATACATATTTATAGGCAGATAGACTCTTTCCTGCTATTTTTGCATTTTTCTTTTTTTACTTTCTATGCTTGTTTTTATTGAAGAAACAATTTGGTTCTATTTCAGACATCAAAACACAGCTAATGGAAGACATTTGCATTTCTTGAATTATTTACAGCTATCAACAGCTCTGGGCACAATTACAGAAGTCAGGCTGTGTTTTTAAATTATTTCAGATGGAAACTCTTTGTAGAATCTGCTCTGCAGCAGGTACAGGACAAGGACCCTTCACTGCCATTAAGAGACGTCAGGAACTCAAAGGCCAGTGAATGGGAATATTATAATATATGTAGCTAATGTCCTATACAGGCATCAAAGAACTTCATTCTGGAAAATTCTGGAGGAGGATTTTATACATTATCTTTGGAAATCTACTTTTAGTGAAGTTATCAAATCAGGAGCTGCCATGGTAGGAATGGAAGGAGAGGTTAATAAGGGTAAATGGGCATTTAACTCACACAACCTTAATTATTACTATTGTTGCCAATTTTATTTTGTATCCTAAGGAATTGTTGTCCATCATAGTATGTGTTTCCACGTTTACTGGTCTGAACATTTCTGAACATGATACTAGCAGTATATTATGTTAGGAGAGTAACTCAATCGTTCCCATCATCATATTCTTCTCATCTTTAGTCATCGCCTTACTTTTCTGGCCTTGCTGTCATCAGCCCGAGGTGTATTATTAACTGAGTTTCTATATTAAGCCTCTCCTGGAGGCATCTTCGCAGATCATAGGGCACGTTTGTATGATAGAGTAAGGTAGAACAAGCTGTTTTTATAAACATAAAGTATTATGCTCCTACATGTATGGCTGGGCTCTAAAATGCACTCCAAAAAGTCCTGGATCTTTACTTTCACTGAGGTGACAAAAAATAAAGAAATCACATCTCCTAATTAAACGTGATTTTGTGTTCTTCGCAGATGCAAAAGTAAAATCATCAATCATTCAATAAGGGTTTGTATTACTCTAAAAATATAAACTGTGTCTGACCAAATGGCAGAATGTGCTTTATGACCTAGACTGGTAGAGATAATAAAATAAACTATTAAACATAGTCAGCACCTTCTCTACCCCCACTATGTCCCACAACCACTTTAAATCCAACTTGGAGATTCAAACATAAAAAATAACACCAACTTATTGTACATTGCAAGTGGTCTACAATGGGACAGTATCTGAGTATGAATCAGTATTTTAATCTAATTTGTACTGTTGGATATATACACCCTTCATTGTACAATGTGATGGAATCATCTACACAGGAGCAGGCATTTCAAAGTAGCTACAGCATATCTGCCAAAAATATATTGGGGATGATTTAGGACATGCCCAGAGCCACCCAATCTCCCCTAGCAGAGTCCAATCTGCCCACAAGCGCACCCATATTTGGTACTACTTCTTTTGGGGAGGTGCAAACTGGGATTGTACCATCTTGTATATTTTATGCAAAAGTAAAGTTTTTTCCCCCTTAACTTTGTATATGAAAATATTAGCTTTAGTTTTACTGAACTGCATGTACAATCCCTTTATTGCCTTCAGGCTTTCTATTCATAATCATCTTCTTCCTATTGTCTTTTAAATGATTTGTAAACCCTTCCATTGTACAGCACTGTAGAATGATCCTTCAGTTTTTTTGGGGGGTTTTCCCACTGGCTAATGGATACGTTAGATTTTATGAATGTATTACTGACTAAGTTGCTTGTATGAGCCTTGTCTAAGATGTCATGTAATAATCATCTTCTTACCATTGTTTTATAATTCCACTTGAAGAATCCATAGGGGTGTGTGTGCTGTAGAAGCCCCTGGGTGTGGTTGCTTACTGGTAACGTGTACCTTACTTGGTCTTCCCCAGACTCACTTTGGTTAGTGCAACTGCTTGCAACTCCCAGTAGAGCATGGGTTACATTTGAGTGCTAGACACAGTGGTTCCTTAATCCAGAAATCTTCTGGTGCCTGAGCACTTGGTACCTATATTGGCAGGTACAAACCTTTACAGAATTACTCATTGGAGCTTCTGGCTGCTCTACTAACTACCAACGTCCTGCTTCTCACTGCTAGAGTGAACTATTACAGGTCTTTCTAACATTGTCTTCACCTACTGCGACCTACCTATGTCCTAGGCTCATCCACACACCACCTCCTCCAGCAAGTGGGGACCAAAGAGATAGAACGTATGGTGGCTTCCCTTTTAAAGACTAAGGAATCCTGTTACCCCCTGGCCAAATACTCAACTGCAAGGGCAATACTTTAACCTGGAGAGGAAAACATCTCCACTCTAAATTGTAAACCAGGCCCAGCTCTAACCTGTCCATGACCTTCCTATGGTACTACATGAAATAAAGGTTGGCAAAAGCTTTACGCCCCCCTACATTTATAATTTCCATTCTCAAAGGTAAAGACGGCTATAATTACTAACAATAATTACTAACAAATTATAATTTCAGCAGTAGGTAAGCAGTTTAATGACACAATCTGCCTTAATTGCACCACAAGTTCTTGCAATCAAGGCCTGAATGGTATTGTCCTTTCTAATTAGAGCTTTCTGTAATCAAAGGTCCTGTCATCACTGGCTCCGAATGGAACTCCCTCTGACTAATCATTCACCGAAACACAAGATAATTACGGGGAAAATTTACTTTGAGTCAAATATCGGGGCTTAATTAACCCTCGATATTCGACCATCGAAGTTAAATCCTTCGACTTCAAATATCGAAGTCGAAGGATTTACTGCAATTCGTTCGATCGAACGATCGAAGGAAAAATCATTCGATCGAACGATTAAATCCTTCGAATCGAACGATCGACCGATTTTCCTTAGATCATAAAAGCCTATATGGACCTTCGAAATTCAAAGTATTTTTCATTCTAATCCTTCACTCGAGCTAAGTAAATGTGCCCCTTAGTGTGCTTTGTTTCAGTCTCCCAACTGTAGATGATGTAAATACATACATACAGTAACTAATAAGATAAAAAAAAACAGATATACTACTACTTTGTATGGTTGGACTGGAATGCCAGTGACCAGAGCAGTTTCCGCTGTGCCCCAGCCATGGACAACATTGACCAACTCCCATCATAGACTTATATAATACCTTTACCATTCACATATATCTACAGCCAGTTGTCATGAGAGTGGGGCCTAGGTTTTAGGCTCTCTGGTGGGCCCTAAAAGGCCCAGTTCAACCCTGTTTTCCATATATTTTCTCAGCAACATATGCACAAGCTCACACACATGCTGTATGTATATGTATTAAGCAGCAGTATGCCAATAAATGCAAATCTGCACATAATAAACATTCTGCTGGTCACTGAGCTTTGATCTTAAAATTTAAGCAAACAATACATTAAGTTTAAGTTCCCTTCTATAGATCTGTAACAAGTTCTTCTTGCCCTATAGTTATGCCCTTAGGCAAGACACAACTATATGTTAAGAGCATCTCCCATAAACAACTAGTTCTAAACCAGGTAGTATTCCATGAGGAATAGTGTATTTCATTCCATCTATGTTTATCCGACTACTCTACAGCCTTTCGTTTTCATATCAAGCCGACGTCTCTTCATCATGGCAGCAAAACAAATTTCAGAGCAGATAATTAGATTATCTTTCATGTATTAGTCATGATGCCTGGGGCTATGCCTGGAACTGGGGCTTCTGCATGCAAGGATGCATATTGATAAGGTTAATCAATTAATTATGATATTTTCCTCATTATCCAACAAATCATTTCATTTCAAGCTCGGTTTTAACTATACTCGTTTTTGCTGTGCACGAGTGTTAAAATAACAAAAAAAAAAATAAGATTTTAGAAAAAAAATAGTATTATAGGTTAAAAAATGAGGACGTTTATCTTTGTTTTCCTGAATGGTATTGGTGGATCTTGAAATAGGGAATGTATTCATAATGGAAGTCCTGGAGTTCTTGTGAGAGTCACAGCATGAGATTTGCAAAGAGACACAAAGAGACATGGGATGAGGAGTGGGTATTTCAGATAAAGATACACTGGCACACAGGGCAATTGCAGTGCACGGTTACCCCATGCTATTTATTTGTGCAGACGTGCGACTTTTCGGGTGAACCCCTTTCTCAAGTAATGAGGAGTGGGTATGTCACTAGAATACAAATTATACCAGGTGCACCACTGATTATCAGATTTTTCAGTACAAGCCCCTCTGGGAGGGCACATCTTTCTTAAGGGGCCCACACTCAACCCAAAACACGGTTACTGATACAACCATGGTCCCTAGAAAAACTAGGACAGCAAATAAGTGTTCACCTCAAATCTCACCCCAATTGGCCTTCTAGCTGGCCTTTCAAGTCTCTAAATACACCTTTAATTATTTTACTACTTTTTTGTTATCCTCAAAGGGACCTTGGGGAGTTCAGGTGTGTTCTCCTTAATGCCACATTACCTCTATTAAATCTTTCAAGGGACACACAAAGGACAAATATACATTACCTCCAAATCTCAACCCAACTGTTTTTCAAGCGGACTCCCTATAACTGCTCCATGCCCCCCACCAAGGGGACAACCTCATAATTTGGAAACCACTGTTCTACACTAACTTCATGTGACTTGCCGTCATCAAATTACCTGTACCCCCAAAAAATGATTAGTTCACATTATAGCTGACACTTCTTCCACAATACTGGGTCTCTGGGCAGGTGGAGCAAAGACTACCAGCAAAAGGTGGGACAAGGGGTTGGCTGCCCTAGTGTATATAGGTCCAGTAAAAATGCTGCTATGTCCCCTATACAACTGTCACCATAGAGAGATCATATATAGATGAAAGATAGATGATAGATAGATAGATAGATAGATAGATAGATAGATAGATGGATAGATAATAGATAGATAGATAGATAGATAGATAGATAGATAGATAAATAGATAGATAGATAGATAGATAGATGATAGATAGATAGATAATAGATAGATAGATAGATAGATAGATAGATAGATAGATGGATAGATAATAGATAGATAGATAGATAGATAGATAGATAGATAGATAGATAGATAGATAGATAGATAGATAGATAGATAGATAGATAAATAGATAGATAGATAGATAGATAGATAGATAGATAGATAGATAGATAGATAGATAGAATGAGAACTTTCCCTTAATAATTAAGCCTGCTTGGCTGATGATATAATTCCCTTGACATGACCTCCTCTGAATCAAGGGCTTTATACAGACTTGTTGACATGAGCTTTCACAGTTGAAGAAAAAAAGCCGTTCCATTTCATCATTAGACTCAGAAATCGACTCTTCACAATATAACAACTAAAAAAACACAATGTATCTGCACAAAGTTAATATAACGAGACACTGTGATTGTGGATATAAAACCCTAAGGGGTCGAGGTGTATTCAAATTACATAGAAAGTTACAAATGAATAATAAACAGGTACCACTAGCAGAAGTTGGATTTTGTCAAAGGCTTGAACCATCTATTGGGCCCCCGTGTGTGTGTGTGTGTGTGTGTGTGTGTGTGTGTGTGTGTGTGTGTGTGTGTGTGTGTGTGTGTGTGTGTGTGTGTGTATATATATTCAATAATCAGGTTCCTATCACTTAATCTTCATGCTGTTGGACTGTGTCATATGATATAACTGAATAAGAGAAGGCAAAACACTACTACATATTGGAAACACCTTATATAGATGATTGTAGAACGTTGCTTCCATATACCAAGTAAGCCAACATCTATTTCACAAATCAAAACATAGAAAATACAGATAAATGTTGCCTTGTTACTTCAGAATATTGTGTTACAACTGTCTCAATACAAAAATACAGTCAAAATGTTCATCATTTCTTTTCCTACAACAAATCAGCATTTTCCTCATCATTACGAGCACATTAAATTGGTCCCGTTTTATTGATGTATACAGTCCACATGAAGCATAAAGGAATTAAGTCTGACTCATCCTTCCAGAGCGAGAAAAGGTTCTGCATAATCAGATTCCTTTGCATAATATTTATTTATTAGCATTTTCTCCAAACCTCTTTCAGAAGTTCTCTCTCTTTCAAAAGGAAGCGACATCCTTCAAACACCTACACTCACAGCATAGATAGATGTCACCCTATGTAGTTTATGATGTAATAATAAATGAATAATAAATGAAGTGTAGATTTTTCTCTATGTATCTCCATTATTTCTTGTTTCTGGGCAAATTGTTACAGTAGCTATACGGCTGCAACAACCCATATGTAATAACAGAAATATAGAGTTTAGCCTTTCCACTAAACTGGGAAATAATCTCCATCATGTCTATGAAGATTCTCATTTATCCAGGTCATGAAGAAGCCACTCGAATCACTGGTGAAAAGTTTTCAAGGAAAAATAAACCCTTAGGGTTGTCTTTGACTTACGTAGTTCTACTAGTTAATCTCCATCATCTTTTCCCAACACAAACCACACTTGTAGGATCAGAGTCCAGCTTTTCAGATGTCCCAGCCCTCCACCATCACCACCAACATCCCAACTTCAACTGCCTCCTTGAGTTGCTGGCAGCTGCAGTTCAGTATAAGTCACAGGTTGAAGACACTTTATAGTACTATTTCCCAAATAAATAAAAAGTTTTTATACATGTTGCAAATAGAAGATCTTTCCTGATGTTGACGTCCTGACTAGACGTTTCAAAGATTGGCAGGACCATCAAGGATTATATCAATGTATCCTTTATTGTTTGGAGACAAATAACTTTTAAAGATTACAGTGTATATTCCCACACCATTAGGTTTGCACGTCTGGTTGGTCTGATGACTGATCTCCCCTATGAATAATATTAACTCCAGGATAGCCGCCATCATGCTATCTTTTGATGTAGAGCATGGTAGCGACTGGGATGGAAGGCTGGGCAATACTAGTATTACCCAACTTACCCTATTAAATCTCTCCATTATTCTTACTTTGCCCCCTATTTGGACCCCCTCAAGGCAGCTTTGAGTGTATGTGTAACATACTGCTTCACCGACCCTTCTAATATTATTCTGCATGGAAACCCACCAGTGAGATGCTTTCTCTTACACTATCAGATCTCCTCCATTAAAGTAGACTTTTACATAGGGTACAAAAGATGTCCATTTGCAAAATAAGTGATAAAAAATGGGCTGGAGAGAGAAATAGCTTTAAATTTTGGAAGTTGCATAGCATTTATAGTAACATATATCCCTTTCTCTCCCTCCTTCTTTGACAATATTTGCAACCCCGGTGATGGGCACCAATGCCATTGAAATCTCATGAACAGAAAGGGACAAAGACAACCCCTCCAGTAAAGTGCCAGGTTCTCAGTGTACTTAGTGCCAGCTGCCCATTATTGTTCATTCACACTGTACAGAGTCTCTAGAACTCTACTTCATGGTAAATCTCACCATACTCTATACTGGAGCTATAACCACAAGGAGAGAATCATGAGCATAAAGGAATAATTAACAATACAAACGGCTTACGTTTTGTTTTATAGCACTGAACGGCTCCTGTCTGCTCTCCTTAAAGAGACACAAGCGGCAATGTTGCTTTCAGGAGCAATTATCTGTATGAAATTAAGGAAGACAGACTTTCCGAATCAACCTCATCTCTTTACAATTCCCCAATTCTCCAACATCCCAACATCAAAGTGAGAAAGTACCCAAAGAAGTCCTTGGAGTTAGGCATTAACTTACTAACAGCTTCATCTTTTTTAACTGAATTTGGTATCAAGTCCGGCAGGGTGATTTATATTGCACAAGTGGAACTACTGATCTCTGCATTGCACTCTATGTATTGATACTCAGATACATTTCCTGCAGGACTCGCTTTACACAGATAGAGGCAAGTCAATACATCAATGTCACGGCTGAGCGAATGCGCTGAATTTTAATCAACTGGAATTGTGAAAGACTCTAAATAGAAACTATACATGGTGTATGGATTTGGCTTACATTCCCTTTATTTTATTTTAATTATATAATAGCACATCACTTCTGCATAAATATATAAATATATAAACTGGAGTTGCTGTAGTGCTTTCTCTTCAAGGACCGTTGTGTCCAGTGAGTCAGTGATACCCAATGGGGTAATTAGTATTAATAATGAAAGAAGGGTTGAACCAAGTCATTACTATAGGTCAAGATAATGGGGCTCATTTATGATGTCATGGGTAGAAGTGCAAGAACATTAAGGGGCACAATAGTTCAAGTTCTTCTGAATCGAGAAAGTCAGTTGGATGACTGGTGAAATGTCTTCAAGGGAAAAAAAAAACAGCAAGTCCAGTGGATTTGACTTATATCTGCAGATGGCACAATAGCTTTTCCCTTAGTGATTATGATGCTCAGAGTACTTGTGCCAGGAGACTGGCTGTGCCCCACACCTCATGCCCCACACCTCATGCCCCACACCTCATGCCCCACACCTCATGCCCCACACCTCATGCCCCACACCTCATGCCTCACACCTCATGCCCCACACCTCATGCCCCACACCTCATGCCCCACACCTCATGCCCCACACCTCATGCCCCACACCTCATGCCCCACACCTCATGCCCCACACCTCATGCCCCACACCTCATGCCCCACACCTCATGCCCCACACCTCATGCCTCACACCTCATGCCCCACACCTCATGCCTCACACCTCATGCCCCACACCTCATGCCCCACACCTCATGCCCCACACCTCATGCCTCACACCTCATGCCAGCACTGCTGTATTCATGGGGCGGCCAAAAATGATGACAGAGACCAACAGCAATGTATTCAAGCTGGATAGCAGGGTGCAAAGTGCAAGATAATAAGCATCTGTTTTTTTCACTTTGCACTTTGCACCCAATCCTTGGAGTAAACCATCTCCTTTGTACTTTTGGCTTCATTATATTAATCAATATGACAAAATTCCCATGTGGCTGGTTGCATTGTTGGCTGTAGAGTATTTCAGATATGAAGTGGGGTAAGAGCGTTGTGAGACAGCAATGAGTCATATCTGAAAAATGAAGAGCTGAACCGGTGTCATAATTAGATATTACTGGGCCCCTCAGCAAATATTTTTAGGCCCCCAAAATGTCTAGAGGTTTACCAATATTTAAAGAATTTGTATATGAATTTGGGCTTCATGGGGCTCCTATACCTCCTGAGTCCCCCGACAGCCACAGGATCTGCTTCCTCTGTAGTTACACCATTGAGTTGAACTTTCCATTTTAAAAGTTATCAGGATCTGATGTTTAACATGTAGGCCAGGCTCTGATAATTAACGCGTAGGCCAGGCTCTGATAATTAACATGTAGGCCAGGCTCTGATAATTAACATGTAGGCCAGGCTCTGATAATTAACATGTAGGCCAGGCTCTGATAATTAACATGTAGGCCAGGCTCTGATAATTAACATGTAGGCCAGGCTCTAATGTTCCAAGAAGAATAATGGCCTCATGGACAATCCAGAGAAGAAGTTTGGCTCTAGAGCAGGATAAAGACAATGTTGACTCAGCAATACCCTTCTACATGGGAGTATCTTTCCACCCAATCCCATAGTGCAATACTAGGAAGTGAAGAAAATTAGTATTAAGGATTTAAAAATGCAGCATTGTGAATGAATATGATCTGTCTTTAGATTCTGATGTGAATCTTTCTCGTGGTTAAAGGTTCTCGGTGAGGGCACTGTCTCTAAAAATACTCTGAACGTAGATTTATGACTTTGGTGCTCAATGAAGTGTCCCCAGCTGACTGCCAATAAATCACAGACAAGCTATTCTAATTCCAAGGAAACATGTGGGATTTAAAGTAACTGTATGGTGATTTCTATTGACTGTGAAGGTAAGTGTCGGGCCACGCTGCAAACACACAAACAAACAAACTAACAAACAAACAAACAAACAAACAAACAATTGTGTGTAAGACTAGTACTAAATGTAAAGACAAGTAAAGGCTAAATGTAAAGTAATAGTGGTCACTGATATACAGGTCTTGTCATTAAATACAAGGTTCCATCTGATTTTTGGGGCAATGTTAAGCACCCCCAAGTGATTGTATTGACTTACCTGAAACCACGGGCCAGTGCTCTAGTGATGTGTGGGCCGACCCGATACCCGTGGGACCCGCGGGTCGGGCAGGTTCAGGTCGACCTTGCACTGCTCCTCGCAGGTGGCGGGCGGGTGCAGGTTGAGCTGTTCAACCCGCCCGCCACCTTCAAATGCCAGCATCTGACTTCCGGATTCCGGTTTTATAGTCTTGCGTCTGCTTGCCCCTCCCCTTTTGTGACGTCATTGTGACGTCATCGGCGGGGCGGGTTGGCGAGGGTCTATAAAAGGACCCCGGAAGCGCGGGCGGCAGCAGGGCGGGTAATGGTCGGATGCAGGTCAGGAAAACCCTGACCCGCACATCACTACGGTGCTCCTATCGGCA
The DNA here is from genome assembly GCF_017654675.1 of Xenopus laevis. Classification (NCBI taxonomy): domain Eukaryota; kingdom Metazoa; phylum Chordata; class Amphibia; order Anura; family Pipidae; genus Xenopus; species Xenopus laevis. The sequence goes on from NC_054379.1 coordinate 1,354,246, forward strand.
GAAAACTGCACCCAGGGTTATTCCAATGAGCACAATGAAGAGATTTTCTGCTTTTCTTCCTCTTTCTTTGCGCGGTTACTCGTGTGCAGTAGAGTCAAAAGTCGAAATTTAACTAAAAAGTTGCTATTTCATTGTAAAAGAAGAAGACTGAAGTGGATCGCTCTGTTGCGCTCACTGGAATAACCCCGGGCCGGTGCTGATAGGAGCACCAGCCTGGGGGTTCAGGTAAGTCAATACAATCACTTGGGGGTGCATAACATTTGGCACCCCCAAGACTTTCCTTCTCCTTTAAGAGCATGTGTTTTTTAGATGGGGTCAGTGACTCCCATTTGAAAGCTGGAAAGATTCAGAAGAAGGCGACAAATAATTCAAAAACTAGAAAAAAATAAGGAAGACCAATGGAAAAGTTGTTTAGAATTAGAATTCTATAACCTACTTAAAGGTGACTTTAACGTTGCTCAGCTTAGCACTGACCAGAGAAATATCAGGGGATTCTCTTCTCTGGAGCAACGTGAGGGTGGGGTTCAATGTTTGTCTACATGAGCCCCCCAAAAGGAGGGAACATATTCCAATTCAGCGTATTTCTGTATAGTCTTTAAGCTACACACTCTGTATACATTGTTGCACTTAGATTGTATATATATATATATATTTATATATATATAGTAGTGTAATTCCTGCTGCTCATTGCTATATATTGCTATAGAAGTTAAAGTGATGGCTGGTACAGTATCAGCTCTATTTAAATAACATACAAAGTCCATTCCCAATATGTGAATATGAGCAAGAGCCTGTGTTGCATCTCCGGCAATACGGAATGATCAAATCCTTTGTAGTAAATCATATAATAGAGGCCATTCACTGCCGAGATGAATAACCAGGGTTTCTCAAATCAATAAGCAACAGTGGAGTAATAAAAAGAAACTTTCATTTAAAGAAGACATTTAACATTAAAATGCGAGTTCCTGTTCTTTGTGCAGCGAATGGAGGGAGCCGAGTGCCTGGAATAGTAATGGCCTCCAGAAAGCACCGCCGCACACAGACAATATCAAATAAATTATATACAGAACATTTCCAGAAAACACTTGCTCTTCCTTATCTACATATTCAGCTACACTGAAAACATATATTAGTATTTAATTGTATAAGAGCAGAATACACACTGAGCTTTCTATATATTATAACTTCCTTGGCTGAGAAAGACAAGAACAAGAATTGTTGCATTATAACAAAATACTGGTGTTATTGCTGCTTCCAGACTCCTGACACTGACAACTGAGGGACTAGTTAAACAACAGATGGAGCCCTACAGGTTCCACTTCTTTGTCATTTATGTAAACTCCTGGTCACTAACTCTGGGCCGCAAGGCAATGCTTCTTCACCTTAGTCTGCTCAGTCTACATGGGCAGTGGGAGAGTTTCTTTTAATTGTGACCTGAGTGTGTAACTAATGAATTCACCAGCATGTGCTGCACAATGTTGTACCGTGTTGGAGTTCCACCAGCTTCATTTCCGACTCCCTAAACATCACATTCCATGTGAGATACAATAGGAGCAATGCCAGATTAGAAAAAAATGTGTATCCTCCATATTTACTTATATAAATATATAGTATATATTTTGCAACTGAAACGCTTGTCTCTACTAACACACATAAAGCGCTGCAAAATACGGTGGCAGAGGAAAGGAGGGTAGAGGGATGGAGAGCAGAGGAATGGAGAGCAGGGGGGCAGAGAGCAGAGGAATGGAGAGCAGAGGAATGGAGAACAGAGGGATTGAGAGCAAAGGGACAGAGAGCAGAGGGATGGAGAGCACAGGAGCAGAGGAACAGAGAGCAGAGGAACAGAGAGCAGAGGGATGGAGAGCAGAGGAATGGAGAACAGAGGGATTGAGAGCAAAGGGACAGAGAGCAGAGGGATGGAGAGCAGAGGAGCAGAGGAACAGAGAGCAGAGGAACAGAGAGCAGAGGGATGGAGAGCAGAGGAATGGAGAACAGAGGGATTGAGAGCAAAGGGACAGAGAGCAGAGGGATGGAGTGCAGAGGAGCAGAGGAACAGAGAGCAGAGGAATGGAGAGCAGAGGAACGGAGAACAGAGGGATGGAGAGCAGAGGGACATGGAGCAGAAGGATGGAGAGCAGAGGAATAGAAAGCAAAGGAATGGAGAGCAGAGGGATATTTGCTGTAAGGAAGACAAAGATTAAGTCCTGGCAACATTTTCTCTATTAATCTTTTCATAAACACCAGATGATAATAGACAAGACTGTTGCAGCTAAATCTAAAGTCAGATCCAAGATCAGCACTTTAGATCAAGGTGAAGGAGACATAAATTAGAGATGTTCAACCAACAGGCCTCCAGTTTCTGTTCAACTAATAGAGCACCCAGTAAACTTCTGTTCTTGGTGGGAGGCTTAGAGTTGGCTTTGTCTGTTGTGTCAATAAGTGAATATACACTAATAGTACTATCCACAGGTACATGTGGCCTTTATTGTCGGGGGGGTTATGGTGCACAGACTTGGGTTGGAGAAGAAGCATTGTCCTGTATAACCCCTGCTCCTCTTTGCATCTTCGTAGAAGACATTCACTTCCCCTGGCAGCAGCACCCGTCGCCACCCATAAAACACCAATAGTACAAGTTATAAAGAGTCATCAACAAACACAGTGCAGTGTGCAGATTTGGACCCAAGTGGCCATATTTCTTCCAACAAAGGAGTATTTTTTTCCAGATTATAAGCATCATTGTGGGTGGGAGCCAAAAAGTGTCTGCTGCAGTTGTGCCTGATGCAAATCTCTAAAAAGGGGTGCACGGTCATTGTCGGACTGGGGCGTATGAGTTTCATGGAAGTCAAGACCACCATATACATGGTGATACTTAATACAGTAGTTAAAATATATAGGAAAATAGAAAATGTATCATCTCTACTAAAATACGTGGTTTCTGGATCACAGTATCTATAGCATATCAAGAAACGGTTTTATATACATGGTTACATCTAGCTAAAGGGAAAAGAAAGTTGAAAGAATAGATTTGGGATTTGGGAGTTCCTAGCAACCTTCAAACCTGTAAGTGAGTAGAAAGGGCAAATAAGTGGAGGAAATAGTGACATGTTTCTCCCAGAAAGAATAACTGCAGCCGGCAGTGCCCGCGGGAGAAATGCGAGATTGCAGCTATTAAGCCGAGGAGGACACCAGAGGCCACGGAAATTGATGATAATGACTTGCCAATAACAAGAAGCCAAAACGTCACTGGAGTTATTAATAAATAAAGTAATTAGCTTGTGCAAGTGCTGAAACGGGGCGAATTAAATCGATTTACAGTATCAAATAGGGCAGACCCTGGAGGAACGAGGAACATTTTCATCATTTTCTCACTGCAGCCATAATAAAAAAGGGTATGTTTTTGGAATATTATAGAAAGATATTTAGTTTTGAATAAAAAATGAGAACATTAACAAACAAAAACACATTTTTACTCTACCTCTGAAATGTTTATCATCAGTGTCATACTGAGGTACCTGGGACCCACCAGAGACCCACCAAGAGCCCATCACCTGTTACTGCTACAAACTTCCCCTTGGTGCTACCTGATCACTTCGGAGGTTTGTAGATGGACAAGACTACGTTAGAGCCAGTCCCACCATGTTTAGTTTCCCTTTATGTACTTGCACCCATTCTCATGTGACGTTCCAGTGAACACCAGCAGCCTTCTCTTGCTTTACAGTGGGGGTTCTAGATATCCGCTAAGGATCAGGACGTCCCATTTGGAAGAGTACGATTACATTTATTGTTTCTCTTGTCTCAAGCTCCCCCTAAGGCTTTTGGAGCTCAGGTTGGGCGCACCAGCCCAGGGTAGCAGGTATGCCACTAGAATCACGGGGTCATGCCTAACAACTTGGAACGCTCCTTGTAATTTAAGGGTGTACAGTCCAGTGAACATTTAGGGTTATGGTGCACCTGGTTTATTATTTGACACTATCCAGTGGCGTAACTATCATCCAACCCATACAGTATGGTTTCAGTCCTTCAGCAAGCAGGCCCTGGGGTGAGATTGTAAGCTGCTCATGCCATACAATGTATAGGGGGACAGACTTTGTTTTCTTTGCTGGGAAGCCCATTACCCAAATGTTACACCACTGCCACTAACTGCCCGAGATTTCGACCAATGAACTTGACCTGGACTTGTAGCAAGTGCCTGGCCCCTGCAAGCAGCTGCTGGTTTAAGGTTTGGATCACCAATACTTGTGGCAATGATCACAACCAAGTGTTCAATAGGCCCAACATTCAACTTTGTAGAAGTTCTCTTTTGGGTCAAACTGACATTTTCTTTGTACGACCGTGTGACCGTGTCCAGGAGACTGAGCCATCAAACACTTACTGAATACTCTCCCAAACATAAACAGGAGACAAAACACTGATTATTTATTGTAGCTGAATTTAACATAACTTTTTTTAAAAAATAACGAAAGCGAAGACGATATCCGCTGAACACAAAGATTTGGCCGAATACCGAACCGAATCTGAACCCTAATTTGCATATGCAAATTAGGGGTGGGAAGAGGAAAACATTTTTTACTTCCTTGTTTTCTGACAAAAAGTCACGTCATTTTGCTCCCCACCACTAATTTGCATGTGCAAATTAGGGTTCGGATTCGGTTTGGCTGGGCAGAAGGAAAAAGGCCGAATCCTGGCCGAATCCCGAACCGAATCCTGGATTCGGTGCATCCCTAATATATACAGTATATATCAAAGCACCCTTGAAGGTGCCATTTCTACTGGAAATACAATGAAGAATCCCAAGGTTCATTTATGGCTAAAAAGTGCAATTTTGGAAACAATTTGCCATGTTTGTTTACTCAGAATGCAACAGAATGGGGAATAAAAGCCAAAGGCGCAGGAGTCTGGGCAGCCATAGAAACACAGTAGTATTAATACTCTCCCTGCAGAAACCCTGCAATGCAGATCCCCCTTAGGCCCATCCATTTTTAGAAGCCAATGAAATATTGAGCATTTTCAGCATTTTTTTGTAAAATATGTTCCCCAAAAGTTTCAAATACCTTGTCCCATATAGATGATTCAGCCTCCAAGAGCACAAGAGATTTTCTTGTTTTCCTGCTCTCCTATTCTACAGAGCAGGGTGGGCAAAATGTAGACTTTTAGCTGGTGATCAGTAGATCTCAAGTCAATAAACAGCTCCTCTAAATCCCCCTCCGGTTTCATTCTTCTCAGATATTTATTACATTAAGGTTACATAAGAAATAGATGTTTAAATATAGCAAAATACATTTTCTCATGAATCAATATTTAAGTAATATTTTCCATGGAACAAAATGCTTTTATGGATGTAGATCTTAATGGGACAACATTACTAAAAGTAGACCTCACATTAGTAAAGTATGGGCTCTCCTGCTACAGAGGATTCCCAACTATCCACAGATAATCCAATCATTTCCAATGGAAACCACGGGAATAAACTGCAAATAGTATAAAATACTGTGACCATGTCCTGGAGACGGAGGATACCAGATAATTAGAAGCAGCTCCGGCACAAGTCAGGCTTCATTATTGTCACAATGTCCTCCGGAGCTTTCTAACAGGCACTTTAATGCAGTTATTGCTCCACCATAAATAAAACAGAAAACATTTCTTTTAGGAATCTGTTTATTATTGACATTAGTAAAGCCAGTGTTTGGCCTCCAGGAAGACACAAGGTTTTGTGCTGATTTCTCTTTTCTCAGAAATGGCACTTACAGATGTTCCCACAGATTTCATTAGTCCGACTCCTGTAGACTCCTCATGTCACCGGGAAGCTCCAGAAACATTTAGCAGATAATCCACTTGTCTTTTGGTCTCTTAAGCATCTTCTGCACCGGCAACTGGACTCAATAACAGGGAGAAAATGTCTCTGATGTGAAACGTTTCCTCCAGAATTGGACTTGGGTGTTGACCCTGCCGTTACAGAACCACAAGGGCCCACTTTCAGACAATGCATCAGACCTTCACCAAGGTACTTTGTTAAGAGATTTAATATAATAAGGGGAATGGGAAGCAGGAGACAATAGAAGCTGAGACAAAACTGAAACTGCATATTAAGTCACTGACACTTTCAAAAACCCAAGGGAAAACAAAGTTAATTTGGATCCATTTCTCCCAACACATGAAAAATCGACCTTAATTGACCTGACCCTTAAATCTTACAGTGGACCTGAGATTTGAGCCCTTGCCATAAGCAGGGCCGCCATCAGGGGGGCACAGGGGGGACAGATGTCCCGGGCCCCGCAGGTTTTTGTGTATAAAGGGGGCCCAGCCATGCTTCACTTACTTTATTAGCCGGGCCCCCCTGCAGTCAGGCTGCTGAAATCTTCAGAAAAGAGCAGAGGAGCTCCGTGTGTGTATGACCCGTCTCCTTATCCCTTCTCTGTATCCTCATTGGTTGATTACGTTTAAGTCCCGGTAAAGCTGTACAGGGATCGGATTGGTGAAGTAGGAACTTCCTCTCTCCTCCTCAACCAATGAGGATACAGAGAAGTGAAAAGGAGACTGGTCATACATGCACGGAGCTCCTCTGCTCTTTTCTGAAGATTTCAGCTGACTGCTGGGGGGCCCGGCTAATAAAGTAAGTGAAGCATGGCAGGGCCCCCCTTAACCCTTGCAAGCAAATTTGTTTAAATTTTGGGGGGGCCTGTCCACTAAGTTATTTTTTTTTTTAAACTTAAAGGAGGGTCCCTAACCCTAACCCTAAACTAATAGGGGGTCCTTGTCATCAATTTTTTTTAAAAAAACTTTTATGTGGGGCCCTGGCCATCAATAGCTTTTTATAAACTTGTGGGGGGGGGTAACCTTTTTTTAGCGATGTGTGGTCTTTTAACTGTCATGTGGAGTGGGTGGGATCTGGGGTAGGGTTTTTTAAAAAATATTCTCTAGGGCCCCAATATTTTTTTAACTTGTAAGGGGGGCCCTGGCACCAATGTTTGTTTTTTTTTTTTTTTTAACTTATAGGGGGTCCTGGTCACGAATTATTTTTTTTAACTTGTAGGGGGTCCCTGACCACCATTTTTTTTTAAAAAAACTTTTATGGGGGGCCCTGGTTACCTTTTTTTTAGCAATGTGTGGTCTTTTAACTGTGGTATGGAGTGGGTGGGATCTGGGGTGGGGCTTGGGTGGGCAGAAAATTTTGTTGTACGGGGCCCTGTGATTTCTAATGGCGGCCCTTCCCATAACTGAAAGGATCTCCCCAATCAGCAGCAGAATATGGATACTCGCTCATGACTGATACTCTCCATTATAGTGGACGGCCTACAAAAGAGTTACAACTCAAACTTTTAGACACATTGGGGCTGATTTACTAAAACTCAAATTAATCTCAGTTTTTGTGAAAACAAAGTTGATCTAAAGCCCTTCCATGAATTCAACTCAATTCAATTTGTATTATACGACTGATGCTCTTAAAACTCGATTTTATCAAATTATCGGACGAAAACCCTTTTCGGATTATCCAGAGCAGATCACAATGTCAAGAAACAACTTCGGGGACATCCACTGACTTCTACATGACCTCAACAAGTTTGCCTTGAAGAGTTTTCAAATTTGGATTTTTAGCAGCTTTGGGGTACAATAAATCTCTGAAAGTCCTCAAAAAACCTAAAAAAACCTCAACTCAATTTTTGGATGTGCATCCAAAGTCAATGTTAGCCTATGGGGAAGGTCCCCATAGGCTTGGCTAACTTTTTTTGATCTAAGGATATTCCTTCGATCGTTGGATTAAAATCCTTCGAATCGTTTGATTTGAAGGATTTTATCGTTCGATCGAAGGAATAATCCTTCGATTGTTCGATCGCACTATTTGCACTAAAATCTTTCGACTTCGATATTCGAAGTTGAAGGATTTTAATTCCTAGTCGAATATCGAGGGTTAATTAACCCTCGATATTCGACCCTTAGTGAATCGGCCCCATAATGTAGCCGAATTATTCCAAAAACGTTATTTTTATTCTCTCTCTGCCCCACGTCTGCCCTTCACTCCCAGCACTTTCCCTGTGTGTGCGGGAAATCTTCATGGAGTAATTAGGGTTTTTTATAATAAGGGACTGTAGGAAATAGCAGCACTGGAGCAGAGACACTTGTAGTAAACACATTTGCACATTCCTTTGTTGCTAATTATTTTCAAGCCCTTGGACTGGTTCTGGGAGATCTTCCACTTGAGTCTGTGGAACAAAGTTAAAAGTCGCACGTAAATGTGGATTCATCCAGATGGCGCAGGATTTATACCCAACGGGTCAAATAAAAATATACAACCGTTAATTGAACATATAGAGAAGAAAACTCTCTGGCGTAGAAAAGAACTTGCAGTTACTAAACTTTTCCTCAGAAATGTAACGTATTCCCTTCTTTAAATAGACTTGTTAATGTGCCTTTAGCAGTGGGAATATTACATTTCTGTATAATGGCCCTTTACTTGCAGAGGCCCATGATGATGATGATGATGATGGAATCCATATTAAGTTCCCGTTGCCTAGAAACAACATCAAGGGGCCGATTCATCAATAGTCGAATATCGAGGGTTAATTAACCCTCGATATTCGACTGGGAACTAAAATCGTTCGACTTCGAATATCGAAGTCGAACGATTTTGCGCAAATCCTGCGATCGATCGATCGAAGGATTTTTCGTTCGATCGAATGATTAAATCCTTCGAATCGAACGATTCGAAGGATTTGAATCCAACGATCGAAGGAAAATCCTTCGAACAAAAAATCACAGGCAAGCCATAGGCTAACATTGACTTCGGTAGGTTTTATCTACCGAAGTAGGTGGTCGAAGTATTTTTTAAAGAGACAGTACTTCGATTATCGAATGGTCGAATGGTCGAACGATTTTTACTTCGAATCGTTCGAATCGTTCGAATTCGAACGAATTTAACCAATTCGATGGTCGAAGTACCCAAAAAATACTTCGAAATTCAAAGTTTTTTACATTCGAATTCTTCACTCGAATTTTGTAAATCTGCCCCCAAGTGTGCCGTGTGACTGCGAGACTGCTCCGTGCGCAGCGGGAAGCTTGCACTCTCTTCACTCTCTCTCGTTTGCCGATACAGCGCAATTCTAATGCATGAAAACTTCAAGCTATTTCGGGATTTGCTTTGTTGGTTTGAAGTTTAAAACACAGATTTCTTTCATCCAACAATGTTGCAATATTTTGACAAAGCCACTTCAATCACAAAAAGGGAATGAAAACCTAAAAGTGTGGCCTAACCATATAAATTGACATTCTAAGAAACGTTCAATATATTTATTTATTATACACTGATTGTAATGATTGTAATGAATGAGATTGTGAGTGAAAGTAACTTGTTTCTGCACTGCTGATTCTGATTCTTGAGTCAATGTAGCAGAGGTCGGGCTGGAATTCTTTGCAGTTCTGATTGGCCGGCTTCTTCTGCTACATTGTTTAAAAAGTAAACAGAGGCAACGGGAGGGGGTATGTAATAAACGAGGGGCAACGTTTGCTACAGGGTTGGACTGGTAAACCTGGGGGCCACTAGGAGTGTAACTGTCAGTTGGAAAAGAGGATCAGGGGAACGGGTCTGGGTCGGACGGGGCTCATGAAGGCCACAGGGTCCAGCAGCCCAGTCTGACATTAGCTTGTTCCCTGTGTCATAACCAGGGCTGTACTTATATATATATATATATTCTGTATACACACACACAAGAGCCATGAATATCCTGTAAACTATATCCTTATAAATGGTGCTTAGTGATGTCATCAGTTATAATCATATATATATATCATATAATCCTATAATCATCTATATATATATATGCTCATGGAACTCCTCGGTGACTTATAATATCCTTATATTTTACAAGAGGGGGGACTTTATTCACTATATATTCTCTGCAGTCTCACCCCTGCACAAGAGGGCGGCAGATCTCATGCACATCTTCCAAAAAACCCACAGATGTTATGGACAGGACCCCGGGTGATCTTTGTCTACATATCCAGCTATCTGTCTGTCTGTCTGACCGTCTGTCTGTCTGTCTGTCTATCGTCTACGTATCCATCTATCCATCATCTATCTATCTATCTATCTATCTATCTATCTATCTATCTATTATCTATCTATCTATCTATCTATCTATCTATCTATTATCTATCTATCTATCTATCTATCTATTATCTATCTATCTATCTATCTATCTATTATCTATCACCTATCTATCATCTATCATCTATCTATCTATCTATCTATTTATTTATTATATATCTATTATCTATCTATCTATCTATCTATCTATTATCTATCTATCTATCTATTATCTATCACCTATCTATCATCTATTATCTATCTATCTATCTATCTATCTATCTATCTATCTATCTATCTATCTACTCATCTATCTATTTATTTATTATATATCTATTATCTATCGATTTATCTATCTATCTATTATCTATCTATCATCTATCTATTTATCTATCTATCTATTATCTATCTATCTATCTATCTATTATCTATCTATCTATCTATCTATCTATCTATCTATCTATCTATCTATTATCTATCTATCTATCTATCTATCTATTATCTATCTATCTATCTATTATCTATCACCTATCTATCATCTATTATCTATCTATCTATCTATCTATCTATCTATCTATCTATCTATCTATCTATCTATCTATCTATCTACTCATCTATCAATTTATTTATTATATATCTATTATCTATCTATTTATCTATCTATCTATTATCTATCTATCATCTATCTATTTATCTATCTATCTATTATCTATCTATCTATCTATCTATCTATCTATCTATCTATCTATTATCTATATATCTATCTCTCTATTATCTATCTATCTATCTATCTATTATCTATCTATCTATCTATCTATCTATCTATCTATCTATCTATCTATCTATCTATCTATCTATCTACTCATCTATCTATTTATTTATTATATATCTATTATCTATCTATCTATCTATCTATCTATTATCTATCTATCTATCTATCTATCTATTATCTATCTATCTATCTATCTATCTATCTATAAAATGATTTATCTATCAATCAGTCATCTATGTTATACAGGCCTGGTGGGAACACTATTCAGCACTTTGGTTCGGGTGCAGTTGTTCTGTGGGAAATGGAGGAGCCGTATTTCCAAACATTTGTATAATGGGTCATGTGATAACTAACCCCAAGGTTGGACTGGCCTGGCGGGATATCAGGGAAAAACCTAGTGGCCCCCAGTTCTCATGGACCCCGTGACTCAGGCCCAATCGACCGCCCCCTCAAAATGAATGAGAAGGAGATAAGTGGGACAACATAAAGCGGCACATGTGTGGGGGAGGGGTAGATGGTGTTGAGCCCCAGTGGACCCCCAATGTCCCAGTTCCTCACTGACAAACCCATAAGAATATCTCTAAGTACTGGATTCTGAAAGTAGAACAGCTTTCAACCCTCTGTGTATTTATATATATATATGTGTGTGTGTGTGTATTTATATATCTATATATATGTGTGTGTCTGTGTGTATTTATATATCTATATATATGTGTGTGTCTGTGTGTATTTATATATATATATATGTGTGTGTGTGCTGCTAATGTGCTAACCTATATATGTCATGTGGAAATATGCTAAAATATTAATGTTAAATGAAATAAAAGCAAATATGTCCTATATTTTATTCTATTTTAGTGAGGAACATGAGAGCCGTGTCATCTGGCAGCAGCAGCAGAATGAATTGTAATATACGCGGAAATAACAGAACAGTTTGGGGTCAAACATTTCACCAGAACCGGCACATTGAATTTATTTGAAATATGTTCTGTACAAAGACTTTCTATCTCAAGAGGGAAGGACGAAGTTAAGGCAAAGTAACCGCAATTGCTCTTGTGCTCATCATCATCCACAGCACATATACATACATATTATATCTATATATACAGAGAGAAAGCATTTATATAGGATTTGACTCACTTACTAAAAGCAAAATACAAACTGATTTGCAGTAAAATACATTGTTATTTCCATAATTGTATAATACAGGTATGGGATCCGTTATCCAGAAAGTTCTGAATTACAGAAAGGCAGTCTCCCAAAGACTCCGTTTTATCCAAATAATCTATATTTTTAAAGCTGATTTCCTTTTTCTGTGTAATAATAAAACAGTCTTTTGTACTTGATCCCAACTAAGATATAATTAATCCTTATTGGAAGCAAAACTATTGGGTTTATTTCATGTTTAAATTGTTTTTAGTAGACTTAAGGAATGAAGATCCAAATTACAGAACCGTTATCCAGGAAAAACCTGGATATTTTTGGATAACAGGTCCCATACCTGGGCGACTGGGCGACTAATCTCCCCGAATCTGAACGTGTGTCTCTGCCCTTAGGAATCATTTTATTCCCTATAAAAACAAATGCACCGTGTAGCCAATTATGTGTAATCTCTGAGAACAACCTCTCGTGCATCTCTGTTCTGTTGGCAATGATTGCAGTAAATTTCTGCTTCTATTACCTGCTGTCTACTAATATATATATATATAGAATAGAGGAATTGTGCTGAGCCCACTCGTGTATCTACAACTGTCTGTTACTGACACTGCCCAAATGCCTGTCCCACGCATGACAAACAATACGGATCTCAGTAGCAATTGTTGTGCGGAATTACCGGGACAGTTCACACTCAGTAATAACATGTTGCTCTCACTAATTATTCCTTTTGGCTGCCGTTTAGATTATTTTAAGGGCTCATTTTATGCCTCTCTCATTTAATTACAATCATTACACTAAAGCTACAAAAATAAAATACCACTTGGACAACCAAAAAAAAAAAGAAGTAAAGAACTGTAATCCCTTTACTACTATTTGGGCTAATTAAAACAAGGATCCCTGTGTTATCAGGTCTAATAAATGAAATATTTGCTTTCAGACCAGTAACTGCTCACTGCTGATTGGTAGCTATGGGTTACAGGACCTGGAGCAAACTTTACACCTATCCCTACATTTACTGTATCTTAAAGCAGTAGAAAAGTCTAAAAGTAAAGAAGGTCTATATAAATACAGCAGTAACCCCTCAAAGTAATGCTGCTCTGAGTCCTCTGTCAAACATCACATTTCTTTCCTTCTATTGTGTACTCATGGGCTTCTGTATCAGACTAACTGTTTTCAGCTTAAACCTCCAGGGCTAGGGCTTGAGCATGCTCAGTTTGCTCCTCTCTCCTCCCCTTCCTGCTGTAATCTGAGCCCAGAGCTATGAGTGAGCAGGAAGAGACTCAGGCAGGAAGTGATGTCACATTCTACAGAATAAATACAGCATTCTAGCTCGCACTATTTAATCTATTGGCAATAAAATGCCTCTGTAGCTTTCCTTCTCCTTTAAGGGAAATCTATAGCACTGGCAGTTCATTAAATAGATAGAAAATAGTTTGTGCCGTTGTAAACCTCCCAACATTTTCAAATATAAAAGAAGGACATAGTGGACATGGCAACATTTTGACCATGCCCACCTTTTAGCCACAGCCCCAACTACCTTGACCATACAAAAAATGAAAAAAACCAAACTAATTAAAAAAAATCCCCAGACAAGCCAGTTAGATCAGTTATTTACTAAAACTTGAATTTATCTCATCTTTTTATTAAACCAAGCTCAACCAAACTCCCATCCACGATTTTAACTTATTTATCAATAAAATGACTCAAAAAATTCTGTGCGGGAAAAGACTTTATTAAATTGAGCAGAAATTTGAATCGTATGAATTTTTCTGATTTGACATCCAAATTGCTTGATTTTTTTTTCATGGTTATCACCCAAAAGCCCCGCCCACATTTTTTATATTATCAGATGAAACACAACACGGATCACAATATCTTCATATTGTAAAAGGGACGTCTCCCATTGACTTCTACATGACGGCAGGTTTGAGATGCCGGATTTTTAGATTTTAACTTTTAGCATCTTTGGGGTATAATTTTTTTTTTTTCCAACGAAAAATTCAAGTTTTTCCCCCAAAAACCATAGACCATCAAAAAAACAAACAAAAAAAAAAAGTGAGGTTTAGTAAATAACCCTGTTAAAGTGCAAGCTGAGCCTGCGGGGCATGTAGTGAAAATCCCGGCACTGGCTCACTTTGCCACACTGTTGCAATTAAAGGGAGCTACATTGGAGACAGAGGAGATTTGACTACAATTTAAATCTCCATCCCAGTCCCTAGAAATTTGCCACCTCTTAGGAAAGGGAACTTTGGAAGTGGTGAGGTGATAAAGTGTGGGAAATAAACTACTTGGGCCCAATAGATGACCCCCATCTGCCTCTCAACTGGGGGACAAAGCACAATCAGATTCCCAGTCCCAGTCTCCCAGCCGTTACTGAACTGGCCAGTACCACCCAACAAGCGTGAGGCTCTTTAACTCCTAATCATGTCCCTGTGATTCATTATCCCGTGCTTAGTGTATATATAGTCACTCTCCCGATTTGTGTTCTATCTTGGGGCTGTAGCATTTGGACCCACTGATTTCATGAAATAAATACAAACACTCTGTCAACATAATTGCTGGGTTAGACTTTAGTGTGAGTCTTACTGTAAACAATCGGGGTGGCGTTTTCCCTCGTACATATGAAAACTATTAAAATGCCAATTCGGGTTTTGGTTGAAACATTTCAAAGCTAATTACTAAGAAAATAAGCTGCGATGTTGATTGGACTTTGAAAAAGACATTCCACCCTTCTCTTCTAAATTGGATGGAAAAACTTTACAAATTGAACACCAACATTTACTGCTTTTTGGCTTCTTCTCTAACTGAAACTCTGGGATTGAGAAGTATAAGGAGAATAAAAACGACTCTATTGCTTTGCCTGTGTGAGAGAAACTGGCAATTGTTGGTTTTAGTTGCTGTGTCTGTGTGTGTGTCTGTGTGTGTTTGTGTGTGTATCTGCGTGTGTGTGTGTGAGTCTGTGTGTGTGTGAGTGTGTGTCTGTGTGTGTCTGTGTGTTTGTGTCTGCATGTGTGTGTGTGTGTGAGTCTGTGTGTGTGTGTGTGTGTGAGTCTGTGTGTGAGTCTGTGTGTGTGTGAGTGTGTGTCTGTGTGTTTGTGTCTGCATGTGTATGTGTGTGTGTGTGTGTGTCTATGTGTTTGTGTCTGCATGTGTGTGTGTCTGTGTGTCTGCATGTGTCTGTGTGTTTGTGTCTGCATGTGTGTGTGTGTGTGTGTGTGTGTCTGCATGTGTCTGTGTGTGTCTATGTGTGTGTGTCTGTGTGTGTCTATGTGTTTGTGTCTGCATGTGTGTGTGTGTGTGTGTGTGTCTGTGTGTCTGCATGTGTCTGTGTGTGTGTGTGTCTTTGTGTGTCTGTGTGTGTGTGTGTGTCTGTGTTTGTGTGTGTCTGTGTGTGTGGCAGCATATGACCCATGCTGAGTATTTAGGCCACAATCCTAGTGCCTGGTTGGTGAGGTTAGGATTGCTCCACTAGGTTCTTAGGGCTTGTTGGTAGAGTTGAAGTTTAACTGGAACAAGCAAGTGATTCTCAGTGGTATAAAAGGCTGTTCTAGTTATGAAGTGGTGGAGATGTTCAACTCGACTATCATGGAATAAGCCTTTTGAGAGGGAATGGTCCAAGTGAATGAGGGAGAAGTGAGGAGAGATTTATGCAGCATTGTACTGAGGTATATGGGGCCAAGGGGACTGTCACCCAGAGGCTCACCACCCCATCCATGAAGGCCCCATCACCTTTATGAACCCTACCACCTTTACCCTCCGACCATATACCTTCTCTTGTAGCCCCTGCAAACTGATTCCCCACCCCACAGTTCCAAGATCTATGAAGAGGTCCTCAGTCCCACTTGGCCCAGTCTGACCCTGGAGCCAGGTGAGGGCAACCACTAGTTGGTCCTGGTACTGGAGGCCAACTTGTTATTACCTCTTACAATTTCCATTTGAATATGTCTTTTCATTGATGTCTTTGTGTAGTGTACGTGGTCCTTCCCTTATCCCTAAACTGTCAATATGTCACAGCTGGGACTTTGCAACTTTCACATCCCCAGCCTCTAGTTCTGCAACTCAAAGGACCTCTGGATTCTGGGAAAATGTCCTTTGTGTCACTTGTGGCACTGGATAAAACAATATTCCATTCCATGACATGATCAGTCAGAGCACGGCAATAAAATGTGGTCACGTTGCGGTTACTTGTCCTCATGACCCCAGAGCCAGTTATGAGGAGCATTGTGCTTTTCATGTGTCAAATGCCTGCAATGAATCAATCAAATACACTATGTGAGTATCTATTGAGTATGTGTGTGTGTGTATCTATGTGTGTATCTCATGACTTCATCCCAAAACTTTTCACGGGAAACAGTTAGAAGATGGATGAAGGCGTTGGGCATATGGTTTGTGTTATCTGCTGCCACAATGTCTTCCTGGGAATCCTGGGAATTGTCTGTTCATCCTCTCACGGAGTAAGTGCCCTTGTTTTGTTGTGCCGATCAGTTGTGCCATTATTTATTATTGTGCATATCTCA
The DNA here is from genome assembly GCF_017654675.1 of Xenopus laevis. Classification (NCBI taxonomy): domain Eukaryota; kingdom Metazoa; phylum Chordata; class Amphibia; order Anura; family Pipidae; genus Xenopus; species Xenopus laevis. The sequence continues at coordinate 1,370,771 of NC_054379.1, forward strand.
GCTACTCATATTGAAGGGCCACTTACCCTTCACAAAACAGATCTTTAAATAGAAGACTTGAAACAATAAGTCCTCAAATGAGTTCTCAAAAAGATTCTCCCAAGGGTTCCATCCGCTAAAGTTCAGTATAAATGAACATTTCAATGACTTTCTTATCCGTGGGTTTATTAAATCAATACAATGGACAAACACTGCGTGACTAGTGACTAGTCCAGGATAGGAGGGATATGGCAGAGTATATCGAGCAGTCACCCCCCAGTTGCACCCCTAGACAGCTGCCTCTTCTGACGACCCATATATTTTGCTTTCAAAAACTGGACCCACATTACGGGGCAAATTCACTAAGTGCCGAACGCTAGCGTTAATTCGCTAGCGTTTGGCATTTTCGTTACTGCGCAAATTCACTAACAAACGCTGGCGTAGTTTCGCTAGTGTTACTTCGCACCCTTACGCCAGGCGAATTTTCGCTAGCGGCGTAACTACGCAAATTCACTAACTTGCGCAGTGTACTGAACGCTACCTTTTACGCTAGACTTCCTTCGCCACCTCAGACCTGGCGAAGCGCAATAGAGTAGATAGGGATTGTTTCAAAAAAAGTCAAAATTTTTTCTAAGTCCCAAAAAACGCTGGCGTGATTTCTACATTATGGCTGATAGGCTGAAAAAGATCGAAAAGTTTTTGTGGCTCCCCTCCTTCCCCCCTACATTTCCTGACTCATGGCAACTTACCTAGACAGTGGGCACATGTGTAGGGCAAAATAAAAATGTTATTTGATGATTTGAAGGTTTTCTAGGCATTTGTAGTGCTGATACGTATTCCTCCATTGAAATTTGAATTTGGCGCCGTATGCAAATTAGCCTTCGCTAGCGTAACTTCGCTTTACATAGCGAATCAACGCTAGCACAACTTCGCAACCTTACGCTACCCCTGAGCGCAACTTCAGATTTTAGTGAATTTGCGAAGCCCTGGTGAAACTACGCCTGGCCAAGTGCGGCGAAGCGCGGCGAAGTTCGCATCTTAGTGATTTGCCCCTACATCTCTGGGTTGATTGTATTTTTGGTGATCTCCTGTGTTCCTATCACACACTCACATAACAACGACACTTGGACTGAAGAGGAGGTGAGTCGCACGTGCTATGGCCATTGTATTTATTTCCACGTCGCTCTGAGCTGCCCAATATCTGGAGAATATTAGTGTCTGTATAACCAGCTCACAAACGTACAAGTGCAAATATTAGTGAAATGGAAGAATGAAGGTGTAACAGACGAGAGGCCATTATGTTGGTTGGTTAATGGTGCATTATATTGTATCTGTATCTGTATCTCTATTAACTGAAGTTGATTCATTATTATGAGTTTGTTAACTACTGAACTGTGGGAAACCAACATGAATAATTCATAAGGGTCTCGTAGAATCTTAATCGCTCACACATGAAAAGCTGATCTTCCTTTCTGAGCATCACATGGTGACAATAAGTGAAATATTATTATTATTATGACAGCTATAGAGCAATTAAAGAGTCACTAGCACAACAAATGGTTCTTTAGGTCACATGAGCCAATTCATACACTGTAGTAGCCCATTTACAAAGGACTAAGCATTAAAAGCCACAAAGTAGGCGGATTCTAAACATATTTGGGGAAATGTAATAAAAGGCACTATGTTTGCCCAAGAGCAGTAACCCATAGCAACAAATCAGCAGGTAGGATTTACTGGTCACCTGTTGAAGATCAAACATCTTGTTGGTTGCTATGGGTTACTACTCCAGGGCACCATGTGGGTGGGCATGTGGTTCTTCGTGTGGGTGGGCGTGTGGATGGGCATGTGGTTTATCAGGTGGGTGGGAGTATGGAAGTGTGGGTGGGCAAATGTGCTTTCATGGACTAAGTTAGGCAATTCCTAGATGTGGAAAGTATAAACTGAGGCAAGCGAGGCCTGCAATCATCATCATCACCATCATCCTTTATTTACTGTATATAGAGCCAGCACTTTATGCAATAAACTCTTCTGTATCAAATGGGATAGAAATTCACAGACACTTTATTCACAGGGAGAGCTGGGAAGGTGTGGAATTCTCTGCATGGAGTAGTTGTTTCACATTAGACAGCTTTTAGAAGGGGTTGGATGACTTTTTAGTGAGAAAATACAGGGTTATTCAAAATAGGCCTTCATACAAAGTTCAATCCAGGGACTGGTCCTGGGGGGTTATGCTTGGAATTTGACATTTTCAGACAAAACAAAGCTAAACATCTACATGACAGAGAACAATCTCCCCTGGCTCAGAACCTGAATAGGAACAAGAATACCCTGATAACAAGAGAAATCAAATTATATTTACATTCAGGAAACCAGAGAAGAACAAGCCCCAGTTCTGATACTTCTTCAGCCTCCCAGGAGTTTGTCTGGACAATATCTGGTCCCAGTTCCAATTTCATTATATTTCAGCATCATTATCTCCACTATCTCATCTCACCAACACATTTTCCATCATCTTTCTTATTTCATTATCAGTCATTCCATTGTTTCCCGTCAGTACTAAGTGCCGTTGATGGCTGGAAAGAAGGGAGAGGGTTTCAGAGCAGATGGACCTTTCCCTCACTACAGAATCATGGCTGAAATATCTTTATAGACGTGTGCCAAGTATCACATGTTTGAACCATTGTGACCATTTGAACTGCTTGGGCAGATGAGAATAACTTGGCCAGTTGTCCATTAGAATGTGTGGAACACAGCAGTGGGGCAGTTTCATAGTGACCCGGATACATCTTGGCCACAACCAATTCTGCCCTGATACCACCCACAGCCATGCTCGACGTCTTGGGATGATATCAGATGACTATTCTTTACATTTCAATGGAGCAGTAAGAAGTAAGTTAGGATTTGGACAATGGGTAGTGGACCCGTTACTGCGGGTGACCAGCTGAAAGGGGGCTAAAAGCGCAATTGAGATCAGCACTGAAAATGGTTTAGTCAACATTCATTTTCTAAGGTCATTATGGGAAGCTTGTGGTTGGCTGTGACGCTAGGAGGGTACAATACCTAAATGCAACTACATTCAAGCTGTTGAGATACAGGGGGGTCACTATTTCAGGGAAGGGGAACACAAGGCTACAAATCATCTATTTTATTTTTCAAAAATGAAACAAAAAATGAATTCCCATGACAATATTCATAATTTCCAAAATACAAAAATAGAACCAAGTTCTATTGTCCTCAAGCGGATAAGCAAATCCACGCATCTCTGCAATATCTGCACAGCCTATAAAACCCTCCACTGCTACTGCTGAGCTGATAACCTACTGACTGAAGTGCAGGGCTACAAGTTATACTGGTATCTATACATTGATATTGGTTGGCTGAGGATGGTAGAATTGTCAGATCAGGAATATGGGACTTTATTCAAGTATTGAACCAAAGGACCATCTTTCTCTAAAACACTAGTGTCACTGTTCTAAGGTTTCCAAATGCCTCTGTCATTTCCTGCACTGCTGTAAATACAGAGAAAGATGGGCGAGGAGCAGTGTGACCCTTTTGAGATCACGCTGTTGTCTAGATGGGGCTTCAGATCATCTGGAATAGCTGGGCAATAGCAATTCATGCTCCTTTCCTTTTGGCAAAACATGACTAAACTGATTCTTCTTGGGTTTACTTGAGTGTCAGATTGCAAGACTTGAGGCCAACAATGAGAATAATAAAGGCCACTTGTAAATCTGGAGAGATTGTTACTGTTGCTTTGATAATTTAATGTCAGTCTTAAAAAAGAGTAGAATAGCAATTTACTAAGCACGAGGCAGGGTGCAAAGTTTTACGTACTTTGCTCCATCCACTGCACTTCTCTGACCTTCCGCAGGTCTGTGGCCTCACAAATGTAGAACAGAAAGCTGCTCCCCCCATGAATACAGTGTTGCCCGTGTAATACACAGTATCCATGAAGGAGGAGGCATGGAGGTGCCAATCAAATGTGCGACTTAAGGAACCCCGGAATAGCCAGACCCCAAAAGTGCATTTATAAATGAGCACAAAGAAGCCCCATCCAGGGTTTTATTAAATGTCATAATAATATTGTTTCTAATGATAACTGTCATATATAAGTCATATGAGAAATCACCTAAAGCTGCTGTCTAAAGCTAAAGCACCAAAGCATTTAAAGTCAAAGTACAGTCTAAAAACACTAAATCCAATCTTCCATCCACCATCCAAAATCTAATAAATAACCTTCTCGGCAGCGGCCAAGTGTCAGCCCATTAAGCTGTCAGCTCTTTGCTTTTCAATGAGAATCTTCAGTTACGAGAAGGAATCAGACGGAATGTTGCAGTTTGTCTCGCTGAGCTCTGCTTGGCCTTAACAGTGCGGAAGTCAATGGTACTGAGTCCTGCTCTTGTCTCATGGGTATTTGTGCAATGCCAACGGCTCTTGTCTCATGGGTATTTGTGCAATGCCAAACTGGAGGTCCCAGACGTACAGTCACTGTAGTTCAACTACAGCTTCATAGTCCAAGCAAATAGGACTAATAGAAATTGGCAATGTATTCAATTCTACAAATCTGGTACTTGGAAATAGTTTAGCAATAATGGAATGTAAAAGGTATAAGCTAAATATTCAGACAGGCATGGGGAGCTGGACCTAAAGGGTAACTAATAGGGATGCACCGAATCCAGGATTTGGCCTTTTTCAGCAGGATTCGGATTCGGCCGAATCCTTCTGCTCGGCCGAACCGAATCCGAATCCGAATTTGCATATGCAAATTAGGGGTGGCGAGGGAAATCACGTGACTTTTTGTCACAAAACAAGGAAGTAAAAATTGATTTCCCCTTCCCACCCCTAATTTGCATATGCAAATTAGGATTCGGATTCGGTTCGGTATTCGGCCGAATCTTTCGAGAAAGATTCGGGGGTTAAGCCGAATCCAAAATAGTGGATTCGGTGCATTTAAACTCAACGAGCAATTACGTTTATGAAAATACAAATGTTTTAGACTTCTTTACCAGATTAAGACCATTAACGGGGAATATTTGTGCCTCCATATGTGCCCCCCAGCACCAGGAGCCCCCCTCTTCATTTCTGCTGATTCCAGTACAGGCTCTGGGCTAAGGGACTGAATTACAAGATACAGTTTGTATACAGTATAACATAAGAATCAGGGCAGATTAATAACAAGCCCAGCAGCATCAGCTTCTATAACAGATAAAACCTCACTTTCTGCTAATGTTGCGATCATTTGTAAGACCTCCTAATGCTGAGCTTCTCAACAGCAGCCCGAGCCCACTGAGCATGTGCAGTGCCACTGACACTGGGGAGATGAGAGCATGGGCAGCTGCTGTAGGTCATTTAGAAGACACTGATCATTCCTGTTACACGGCTGCTGGGCCTCTGGGCTGACACAGTAGGTTAAGTAAATTAGGGATGCACCGAATCCACTTTTTTGGATTCGGCCGAACCCCCGAATCCTTCGCGAAAGATTCGGCCGAATACCGAACTGATCCCTAATTTGCATATGTAAATTAGGGGTGGGATGGGGGAAATATTTTTATACCTTCCTTGTTTTCTGACAAAAAGTCACACAATTTTCCTCCCCACCCCTAATTTGCATATGCAAATTAGGATTAGGATTCGGTTCAGCCCTAAAGTAAATAAACAACAACATTTATAAACATATTCTTTTTTTAGGCTTCGTTTAGTTGCTCAGTGAATTTTCTGCTGGATTGTTTTATTGAACAGAGACCAACAGGTTTAGGCAAAGTGCATCATTTTCTATCCAGACCTCAAAATGTTCAAATATTGTATAAATGTATTCATTAAATTCCCACATTCCATGATTATTCTTCCCACTGAAGCAAAGGATTCA